>NW_028190350.1:0-2500 GCF_048542155.1 Nylanderia fulva | reverse complement strand
GGCAACAGCCAGTTGCTTGTTCATTCACTCATTCATTCTTTTAAAATATTCCCATTTCTAACATAATTATATAAATTTATATAGAAATTATATTCATACATAATCATGTCAAATTATACATAAAACACACACATATATATATATATATATATATATATATAAATTTATATAAATATATATAAAAAGCACTTGTATGTAATTATGTATGGATATATTTCATATATCATTTTGCGATTATATGTATAATTTTATACATTTCTATATAATTTTATATTGTTATATATACAAATTTTTTTTCCGGGAGATTTTACATTGACTCATATTTTCTATTTCTTTCATCATTCTTGTCTGTCTTTACATGCATGTTATTGTGATGTATGTGCATCATATATAATTTGCATTTGTATGTTTGTTGAGAAGATAGGATATTACTTTATGTTTCTATACTATAAATGCAGCTTTTTTTAAATATCTGAAATAAATTTTTTCTGGAAATTAATAAATTATATATCTTCAAATATTTAATAAAATATCAATATGTATCAAATATTTTTCAAAATATTTTTAATTTTATAATTAGGCTGTTTTGCATTATTTTATCTTTATTTATTGTTTTTATAATAAAATTGTTTTTATTGAACACATAATAAATAGTAAGAGAATATATAAAACATCTAAAAGAATATATTCGTATAAACTAAAATATTTGTGAAATCTAAATTTTGTTTAAATTGATTTTCATAAAAATTGTATTTTAAAAATTTAATTTAAAAAAGCTGCATTTATAAAATGATTTATTCTAATCTTCTCAACAAACATACAAATGCAAATTATATATTATGCACATACAACACAATAACATGCATGTAAAGACAGACAAGAATGAGGAAAGAAAAGGAAAATATGAGTAAAAGTAAAATCTCCCGGAGAAAAATTTTTTATATATAACAATATAAAATTATATATAGAAATATATAAAAGTATACATAGAATCGCAAAATTATATATGAAATATGTCCATACATAATTAAATAAAAGTGCTTTTTATATATAATTGTATAAATTTATATATATATATATATATATATATATATATATACAGGGTGAGCCATTTGAATCTATCACCCCAAATATTTCCGTTCCCTTGCATTTTACAAGAAAATGTTTTAGATAAAAGTTATATGGTTTTGAGGGGGACATAAGATGGTGTCAATAAGTTGACCTCGAATAGTTGCTTAAAGGTCACATGAAGGTCACCTTCAATATGTTAAATGGAACTGCCTATTTTTTATTGCATATTCTTGTAGCTTATCTCGAGACGTTTCCAAAACACTATAAACAAATGTATTTTCGTTAAGTATTTTTCGAGTTGTGACGCTTGAAAGCTACAGTGTTCTGTAACGTTTTGTTCGTTAAGTAGTTTCCGAGTTGTGAGTCATCTGAATAGTCAGAACATCTGAAGGTCATCAGATATGTGGCTGTTTTAAAAATTTCAAGATGGCGGACAAAAGTTTTAGTCAACCGATTTTCACCAAATTAAGTTTACGAGGGGTTTTTGGGGTTGCTGATCACGAATCTGAAGTCAGATTTACAAAATTCAAAATGGTGGTTCCAAGATGGCAAACAATTTTAATTGGATGGTGCGCCAGCACCAAATTTAATTGCGGCTAAAACTTTTGTCCGCCATCTTGGAACCGCCATCTTGGAACCGCTATTTTAAATTTTGCAAATCTGATCTTGAATTCGTGAGCAGCGACCCTAACGATGCGCGACTAGTTCATGTAGCTCTTCCGCTAGGTTGCTATGACCATGACTACATATCATCCTGCAATCAAAAAGCAGACGTGAATGCTTAAATAGCAACGATATCTCCGCTTATTTGTATCTATTGAGAAATCAATACTTTTAGAACTCAAATAATTACCTATCTTTAATATGGCAGCCTACCCACCAAACGAAATCGTGGACATGATTAAAATATTGGGGGAATGTAAGAATAATTTTTCGAGAGCTGAACGTCTGTATGCTCAACGTTATCCTGATAGACGGCATCCAACTAGGGTAACCATTAAAACCCTTACGCAGAGAGCAAGTGATGGGTCTATGGTTCGCCGATCACGACATCATGAATATGATGTTAATGATAATCGTGTTATAACCATTTTAGCGAAAATTTATCGCGATCGTCATATTAGCACTCGTCAAATCGAAAGAGAAATTGGCATACCGACATTGACGCCGACACCGACACCGACACCGACGTCGAAGACGACGCCGACGCCGACTTCGGCAACAATGATGATGCCGGCAACGACGGCGATGCCGCCGCCGATCCCCGCAACGATGATGACGACGCCGACGTCGACACCGACGGCGATGATGATGCCGCCGCCGACCCTCGCAACAATGATGCCGCCGCCAACCCTCGCAACGATGATGACGACGCCGACGTCGACACCGACGGCGATGATGATGCCGACGGCGATGCCGCCGCCGCCGA
>NW_028190349.1:0-142852 GCF_048542155.1 Nylanderia fulva | reverse complement strand
GGGTTGGGGAGTACCCTGATCCCTCGGGGGGACCAGGAGGGGACTGGTCTCGAATCTCGGCTGCCCCGCTCTTTATACCCGTGGGCCACCCCATCTAAACTAGCTTGGAGGGGGTCGATGACGGGGGGGGGGGGCAAAAGGGGCGGATTCCCAAACTATTCGTTGGTGGCCCCAAAAAGGGGCCTTTTTAAACACGAGCGGGGGCGACTATGGGCAAATCGGGTCTCACAATCTTATCTTGGTTCGAAACTAGATATGCTGATTTCTTAAAATTCATAGAAAAAGCCGCCTTTTCCATTTCACCTCTCCAAACACTCGGACCCAAACCGGATTCGCAAAACATTCGCACCTGTAAAGCCTGCTTCGCCCCCGTTTAATTTCTTAAAATAACGTTAAACCCCTTATTTTTCGGCGCTTCGATCCACGGCACCCTTCGAAAAATTTTATTTATTTTCGGAAAAATTTAGATAAGAAACGAAACCCACTTAGAATAATACTAAATGTCGGCGCTCGACCCAATTTGGGATTTGCAGCAGCCCTTCGTAGAATTTATTTTATCTGCAAACTTTGATCCCTTAAAAAAAGACGCCGCTTATTTTGGTTTCAAAATTTAGTTTACTTATCGCAAATTTTAAACCCTTTCAAAACCCGCTTATCTTGAATTCGAAAATTGCTTTCTTATCGTTTATAAAACTTAGATATCGCTCAAACCCGCTATTTTTATCTTAAAAACAATATCGCTATCTTATTTTGTAACAAACCCGCTTATTTTTTTAAAAAAACAGGTAACATGATCCCTTATCGGTACCTGGCTGATAAGAAAAGCTTATCTACTGATAAAACCCCCCCTCCCCCCGTGACGTCCCCCCCCCTCCAAGGGTTTCCCCCCGCCCCCACCCCCCCTCATTGCCCCCGGGTTTCAACCCCCAATATTCCACAACATCATCATGTCTTAATGAAATTAAATCAGTTAATTGTAGTCACAATTTAATTTTGTTTATTAAATAATTATTTTGCGAGAACGCTAGATTAAGCGAACATTGTCATTTTATAAATTTCGGGGTCTTTTTCGTGAATTTTTTAGATTTCGCACTTATTTATTGTTTCCTGATTTATAATTATGATTTTAACATTGTTTTGCAAATATATTTGGGCGTTTTAATGTTACTCTTGCGTTCCGCTAAAAACTTTTTACGCCATCGCTTGTTTCTCAGGTTTTTGAAATATCCAGACTTATTTGCTATTTTACGGTTTTACGCGGGGGCGCGATTCGAAAAAGGTTAAAAACCGTACTGTTAATTAATTAAGGGATCTTTTGAATTTTCCCGCTATCAAATCACGAGATCTAAAAGCACTGGAACTTTTAACGCCCCAAACCAAATAAATTTCAACACCCCATATCTTTTCGCCCGGCGGGATCACTTGCGCTCATACAATTTCCCATATTTATTATATTATATATAATATATAATATTCCTAAAAAATCTAAAAAAAAAAGGTCAGGGCCTGTTCAAAAAAAGGGACTCAAAAAAAAAATTAACGATCTAATAAAAAATTTTCACGAAAGTAATGTATGTATTCAAAGGGCCAGTTTAAAAGGGGCTACGTAAAGTTATATTAAATAAAATTTTTTATAAATATTTCCAGAAAATAACTGTGATATTTATTCAAGTGAAGTTCACATAACATACATACAATATAAACATTTCAATTTTATCTAGAAAAAAAGTGCGATATTTATTCTTTTGCACAAAAAATAATGTCTTTTTTAGGATTTATTGAAAAACATACTACCCCTCAATGAAAAATAATTGCTCGTAATTCCAATACCAAATTTTTTAATTTTCTCAGAAAAATAACATGCGCCTCCTCAAAAACATGATGTTTCTCGATGTCCATTTAAAATTTCAAGCTCTTACAGAATAATTACTACAAAATTTTAAGTACGAAAAATATTACATTTGAAAAAGATTAGATTAGAAAAAGGGTCAACGTATTTTAAAAGCTCACACACAAAGAAGTGAATATCAAAATTATATCAAAAACCTTTTTCTTCTTTTTTTCTGAAGAAATCTTTTAAATAAAAATATGTCTTGCATCTGAAAATAGGTTTTAATAGAAAGGTTTTCATTTACTTTATTTTCGATTTTTTCCCTTTAAATTTAAATTTTAATTTTTTATTGTATATTACACAAAAAACAGTAAATTTTTTAAAAGCGAAGTTTTATTGTACTTGACCTGAGAACTGTACATTTATAATTTTATTTAAATTAAAACCCTTTCGAGCACAAGGAAAAGTTTTCTATCAAAAACTTACTCCCAAAAAGGGTATAAACAATCAAAAATTGTACAAAATTCAAATTTTTACTAAAGAAAATTGGGGGTTTTTTTTAATTTATAAAATTTTTAAACACTCTTTTTTCAATTATTTTTCTCCCCATCAAAAGTTTTTTGAGAGCGGGCCGCCTGTTTTTTTCTGAAATAACAATTGGGTACTCTGGATTACAACCCTTATTTTTCATTTCGGGCAGTATAAATTTCAAATCAAATCTTTTAAAAACGACTTTTAAATTTTTTTTGTGCACAAAGAATAACAATCGACTTTTTTCTAGAATCAAATTGAAATCATTTTATTATTGTATGTATGTTAAAGTGCCCTTGCACCTTGAAAAAAAATATCACATTTTTTTTTTTCATGGAAAATATTTATTACAAAATTTAAAAATATCCCTTTTGTATGTTCCTTTAAACGGCACCCTTATAAACATTTTACTTTGTGAAAATTTATTTTAGATCGTTTAAATTTTTGAGTGCCTTTTAACAGGCCTGACCTTTTCATTTTTATGATTTTTTTGATATCACTTACTTTTTTTAAAGCAGATTATAGAGCGTTTTTTAAAAAATTAATTCTTTTAAAAATTAAGTATTAAAAGTATCACAAAATATGTTTTTTTCGATTCTTACACATAACTTTGTATAAGTAAAAATTTTGCAATACGTTCCCAAAAAATTTAAAAATAAGGGAAATTTTGGGTACATAAAAATATATAATTATATTAGTATACATTATATTTTATTTTAAATTATGTAAATGTTTTTATATTTAATAACTTTTAACGTACTTGAAATTTATTTAAATTCCCCAAACAAATAATTTATATTTTTTGAATTTGAAAAAAGAATGGGCCCCTCCATCCCCCTTTCTCGTGAGAACCAACCATTTTTTTTCTTCGTTCTCCGTTTTTAAACACGACATCTATTTATGTCTGATAATTTTTTTTTTGATGTACTTTTGAAATGTCATAAACCTAGGTAAAATTAGAAACTTTTTGCACTCTTTTTTAAACGCAGCGCTAAGCGCTTTTATAAAGCGCCAGAGCACCAAATTTTTTTTTGGCGCTTACGGAAAATTTTTTATAACGCTAGAACGTTAAATTTTTAATGTAGCGTTTACGGCACCCTTTTATACCGCGCCAGAACCGTGTTTTTTTCGGCCTTCGGCACCTTTTATCAGCGCCAAGCGCCATTTTTCCCATTTCGGGCGCTTACGGCAGCCTTTATCAGCGCCATTATTTAATCTTTTCTAAGAAAATATTTGGGGCCCTTGTTACTCCTTTGGGCCTTTTTTTCTTGAACCTTCCAATCTTAAATAATACCATTCCGATTTTGTGTCGCTCTAAACATCACGGGGTGACCACGATTCATTTTTCACCTTCGTGAATTAGCGCTTTATTACCTTGTATTTTTTTTTTCAAAAAATCGTATTTACTCTCGGCACGGCTTTAAATTTCCGATTGTTGTAATTTTTTTTAGAAGCAAACCTTTTTAAAAAAAAGTATATAAAATTGAGCTTTTTCTACACGGAAAAAATTTTGCGATTACGGTTTTCCTTTTCAACAGGGTCCCTACATTCTTAAAAATTGCCGTTTATCTTTTCCCTTTAAAAAATTCTACTTAAAAAATTTTGTAAGTGCACCTTTTTTTTTTTTTCCTTTTTAATTTCAAATGTAAGGTAATTTTAGCAAACTACTGCTTTCCGCTTAGTTACATTGAAATTTCATTTGACTTGGGAAAACATTTTACGTGTTTTAAATTCGATTCTAATCATCATTGTTTTAAAATCGTCGACTTAAGCCGTAAAATTCCGAAACATCTTGTTGTGTTCGTTCTTCGAGCGTTTTCCGAAAGATCTTCTAACCGCTTAATTTTTGCAATATTTATTTTTCACCATACCCAGATAGCATCAGTAAATGCTTTCATCTTTATTTTTTCAGTTTTTGTTGCCTAATCTACCAATGAACGCACTTTTGTAATTTACATTGCAAAACACAAAAAAGCATCGTTTTTGCAAGGCATTTTTTTTCCACGAAACTAATTTTCGGGTTTCCTCACATTCATATTCTGCCTAAATAAATGATATTAGGATACCCATCGACGACGAAATTTTTTCCAAAACCTTTTTCTCGGGAACCATTGATTTGTGGCTTTTAAATTTTTTAATAAATCTCATCGATTATTTCTCAATGGCCTCGAGTTTGTTTTAAAACGATGCTGGTTGAAATTTTTATAATGGGGGTTTCCCAATTTACTTACTCTGAAAAAACCTACTAGGCTTGACCATCCCTAAATACACGTTCCTAAATCCATCATTGCTTTTTACATGAAATTCCCTTTGATTTTTGTGTATATTATTCCAAAAACGGAAACAAGGGAAATTGTTTCCGAGACCACTAATTTGGGGAATCTCAAATTTAATACTACTTTCTTTATTGCATTTCTTTGTTACCCGAAAAAACTATTTTGAGGGAATAAATACGATTCCCGTCAGCGAGCGTTTAAACTGCACTACATTCCATCGTTCCCATTGACAATCCCAAATTCGTAAATTTTTCGTCGAATCTCATTTTTACCCATTTTAAAATCGCTATTAACCTTTCAATGCCGCGTTTCAGACACTTTTCACTTTTCTTCAAAAATTTTATGCCCCCTTTTTTTTTCTTGCGGGAGCACATCGACATCATTTTCTGCATCAAAAAATTTTCAGCTGTCGATTTATCACCCATTGCGTGTTAAAAAAATTGCACAAATACACTGGGCAATAAAAAAATTGTTCAATCGGAAATTGTTTCATATAAGGCAAATTTCTTCATCTTTGTCGAAACTACTTTTTTTTTAAAATTGATTCTTTAATGAAAAACCCTTGATTCAAATCCTTCTAAACCTTTCGTATTCTAAAAATATATCACGAATGTATTCCTCTTTGCGCAATTTAATAAAAAGTTCGCCCGTACTCGAAAAATCTCCACAAACCCAATCCCCCGGGTCCAAAATCTTGTCTCTGATCGAGACTTTTAAAACAAACGAAAATTGCCTTTTAAGGGGGAAAGCTCAAATCCCCAAACGGGAATTTTTTTTTCTCCCAAAAAAACCATCATCTGTTCTGTCGTATCAAAGATTTCACATAATGGTTGAAAAAAAAGTTCACTTTTGGAAATCGGGGGAACTTTATCGATTAAAATAATTTTTACATTTTTAATTTCTTTCCTCAAAGTTTTCAAAACCATGTCGACAATTGCTTTTATTTTTGGGGAGATTTTAGGCTAACGGGGAGTTAAAAAATTCTATGGATTGTCAAGCCATCGATATTGAATGCTGATAAACCCTGGGAGCAGATAGGCAGTCGTTTTTTTTTCCCAAATTTTTTGATCCATGTTAATGTTTCAATTAAAAAATTTTCCTGTACCACTCTCCCACTTACTCCGTCGCAGAAACGTTCTTATTGTAAAACTTTGGGATCCCCCTCAAAGATCTTTTCTGCTTTCGTTCAAATTGCACAAACATTTGCGTAATCAAGGGGCGTCCTCTTCCAAAAACTTTCCGACTTTCCAAACGCGTCGTCGCTTTTTCGGATTACCCTCCAGTTTTATCGTCTCGGGTTTTTCCTGTCTGCTGTTTTCAGATCATTTCGCGCTTCCGATTTAAATTTACAAATTCTCAAAGCTTTCTGTATTTCTTCGGCTTTTCTGATATTTATTGCCTCGTTAAACAACCGAAAATTTAAAGGGGATCCGTGAATCTCAATGTACCTTTGGGGGGGCCTCAAACTCTCCCTGGTTTGAACAAAGAAACAGCGGAAAAGTATTTTTTGGGGTCAGTTTTTTTTAAATTAAAACGATAAAGGTTAATTAAAAAACCCCTTTTTTTCGTTTTTTTTAAAAAAAACCCGATCCAGTTTTAACACCCTTTTTGTCATTTTTGACCTTTTCGTATTTCCAGAATTGGCAAAATCGTACAAAAATTAAAATTCTAACCTGAGTCTTTTTTATATAAACACGATGAGTGACGAACTAAAAATTCGTAAATTTTTTTATCGAGGCTTAATTTCATTAATGTTTTTAAATTTGCCCCCCTGTCGCGGGCATCCACATGTGGATACGTTTCAGAAAAATTTTATGAAAAAATAGTATAAATAAAAAGAAATTTAACTAATAAATATTTTAAAAAATATCAAAAAATTCAAATACATTAAAAAAATATATTTTAAAAGATTGTTTTTTGATATACAAACCTGTTTGCAATACTGAATATTTTTTATATAAATAAAAAATATTCACTATAACGAAAACATAATATTTAAAAATCTTCAAAGTGAGATGTTTCGATGTCAATTTTTCCAAAAGTTGATTTTTGAAAGAGAGTAATCATTTATTTTTGATCAAAAAAAATTTAAAAAGTTTTTTTTGACCACAGTTTTTCTCATTGAAATTTTATTCTTATTTTAGAGAAACAAAAAACTTGAAGTTTTTTTTTTTGCCAGCAGTTTTTTTCATTGAAAAATTTTAAATTTTTATTTTAGAAATGTAGTGAATTATAAATGCTCTATTAACTTTTAAAGGGGGGCTATAAATTAATAAAATTTTATATTTTGCATGTTATGAAAAAGAGAACATGATTTTTCCATTAATTACAAGGAGGCCCCTTTTTTTTTACTTATTTGTATTTTTTTATTACTACTAAAATAAATGTCTTTTTAAAAAGAGTAAATAAAAAAAAACATTTAAAAAATCATTGTCCCCCAAAAAAAATGTAAAGCTAGTCAAAACGATCTAAAATTTTTATGAAATCACTATAAATTTTAAAGAAAATAAAATTAAATTAGTTTTCTCAAAAAATGTTTTTTTGTTACAACCCTAAAATTAAAAAAAGTAAAATTATTTTTTACAGCAAAAATTAAAATTTTTCTGCTCTAAAAAACAAATGCCAACAAAAAATTAAAATTTAAAAACTTATGCAAATTTAAAATTAAATTTAAAAAAAAAAAATAATAAAATTTCAATATAAGTATGTGTCTTTAACTGGGCAAAAGCCAAGGAAAAGAAAAAAAAAATTAAAATTTAAAAGGAACTGTACCAATTTTAATCCCAAAAATTCCCCATATAAATTAATTTTTGAAATTTTCATTGGAAAATAAACGAGAAAAATAATTCCCAAAAATCCTAAACGGAATCGAACCCGCGTCTTTCACTTTCCCCGGGGACTGCCTTCCACTACTTTCAACCCTTTCGACCTATATTTTTCATTTCCTTTTTAGTAGATGTTATAAATACCGCCGTTCCCAGGGGTGATAAAAACCGAAATAAAAAATTTATTGTGGAACTTTGGGGTCTAAAAATTTAAAACATTCCGTTTTAATTTTTTCGTTTTTTTCCTTGCTCTATTCCCCCTTAGAAGACACTACTTTTTTTATTTATATTGGAGCCGATAAAAATATTTATTTCCGAATAAAATTTTAGTTAAAAAACTGGGCGCCTGCTAAAAAATTTTTCTATTATTAAAATTAAAATTTTTACTTTTAAAAACTCATTGCAAAAAAGGGGGGAGAAAAAGAAAGAGGGGTTAAAGGACAAAAAAGTGAAAAAAGGGGCGAAAAAGGGGGAGAGGGAATAAAAGGTAAGCGACGAAAAAGGGTTAAAAGGGGGGAAGGGAAGAAAAAGGGGGGAGAGGGAGAAAGGGGTTTAAACGGGGGGCCCCATAAAAATGCCCCGGGTGAGGGGCTGGACCCGGGGGTCGTCCGATAGTGCCTGCAACGGTCGGGAGTTGAGGCACGCCTCGATCTGTGCGAGGAGAGTAGCCATTTCTTCAAACGTCAGCGTAGCTTCTCCCAGGACTCGGCGAAGATGATGTTTGAGGGATTTGACGGCTGCTTCCCAGATGCCTCCAAAATGTGGTGCGGCCGGCGGGTTAAACAGCCACTGGATGCCCTCGCCGGCAAGACGACTGACTATTTGACGGCCTTCGTTGCTGCTGGCCGCAAAGAGAGCTTGAAACTGAGCGTCGGCTCCAACAAAGTTCGTGCCGCAATCGCTCCGAATCGTGCGGCAGATGCCTCTTCTAGCGGTAAATCGCCGCAAAGCAGCTATGAACGCCTCGGCGGTGTAGTCAGAGACGACTTCCAAATGGACCGCTCGCGTGGCGAGGCAAATGAAGGCCGCGATGAACGCCTTGTACGCTCGATGTCCTCGCCCTTTCGTTGTCCTCAAGTGAATCGGGCCGGCGTAGTCGACTCCGGTGTGCAGAAACGGCCGGGACGGAGTGACTCGATCTCGCGGAAGACTGCCCATCAATTGTTGTGGAATCGCCGCCCGCCATCGCACGCACGTCACACATCGGAAGATAAGCTGTTTGACTACAGCTCGTCCTCGAGGAATCCAGTAATTCTGCCGGGTTAACGCTAAGGTCGCCTGGACTCCCCCGTGAAGAACTCGTCGGTGACAAGCCGTGACGATGAGCTGAGTGAAATGCGAGCCCCCCGGCAGGATGATTGGATGCCGCTCGTCGTAGCTGAGGATAGAGTGCTTCAATTGTCCGCCCACCCGGAGAATGCCCTGCGAATCAAAAAAAAGACTCAAACGGGTAAGTGGATTAGATTTAGATAGGGCGCGGCCTTGCTTTATTGTTTCTAACTCCCCTTTGTAATTTGCAGCCTGCGTCAGGCGGATCCACACTGTGCGAGCGGCCTCTATTTCTTCTACTGACAGGGCATCTTCGTAGAGGCTGGGATTGGACTTTGAAGCAGTAGGATCCGGAGCGCCTCTGTGACGTAGCCACCGTAAGCACCATGCCGATACGCGTAACAGTCGATGGAGTGACGAGAACCGTAACAGTTCTTCGGCTTCCTCGTGAGTTAAAGCGGTGGACTGAGGAATAATCGGGAAAAAATCGGCACTTTAAGGGGGCAAATCCGAGAGACGTGAGACAGTTAGAAATAGAATAGTTGGATCAAGTGTGAGCAGGAGGGTTAGAAGAGCATAAGAGTAACGGGATTGAGGGGTAGGAAGCAGGGTAATGGTATGGGGTTTGGACAAGAGGAGGAGGAAGGGCAAGCGGGGGTGCGGGAGGGGGGATAAAGGAGCCTAGAGAAGTAAGGGATAGGGGAAGGGAGGAGGGAGGTTAGGGGGGCCTGGGCCGGGTGGCAAGATCGGACTGGCACGGGTAGGGGGGGGGGGGGGGGGGGGGGGGAGTGGGAAATCGTGTGAGGGAGTATGAGTACTGGGAACTACTACAAATATGGGGGCGGGTGAGAGAGGGGGGGGGGATGAAGAAGTGCAAAAGATAGGGGGTACAGGTGCGAGGGGGGAACGGGTGGGGATGCGGAGAAGAGAGCTTATATTAGCGGGCTGTGGTGCGGATGGGGGGGCTAGGAGTTAGGTGGGAGGAACCAAAAAGAAAAAATAGGTGGGGGAGGGGGGGTGGGGGGGGGAGGTGGGAGAGATGAGCAAAAAAAAGCGTATAGGCGGGGGGGGGGGGGTGGCGTAGGGGGGGAGGGGAAATGTAAGGACTTTTAAAAAAGAGGGAGAGGTTCTGGGGGGGGGATGACACCCTTTCATGTTTTCAAGGGAGGGGGGTTTCTCCAAAAAAAAAAATTCAAAATCGCCTTCCCTGTTCTTCAACAGGTCCCCTCACCCCGGACGCAGTTAATGGGAAGCCACAACGAGTGTCGCATACGAAGCTGCTTAACAGGGTTTAAGGGCAGAAGAAAGGAGGTGAGACGAGGGTGGGGAGTGAAAAGAAAAATTGCTATTGGGTGGGGATGGGTGAGGTAAAAAGAGGGAGAGGGTGGGATGCTAATGAAGGGAGGTTGGTTTGTTAACCGATGTAGGGGGGTGAAAATAGAGGGGTATAAGGAGAAAAGAGACAAGCGGGGATAGGGATTGAATGCGGACAGGAGGTAACAAGTTAATAGGTGAAAGCGATAGCACATCTAGGCAGGAGAAAATGGTAAGAGACGTTTGAGGACAGGAATGAGGGGGATAGTAGGGGGGTGAAATGAGGGCATAGTGGGAGGGTGTGGAGAAAGGCGAAAAAAAAGCAGTGAGCGGATTCGAGGGGGTGGTGGTACCGGGTAAGGCCTAGGAAAGCAGAGAGAAAAGGAGGGGGTAGGAGAGGGTGAGAGTGCAAGAAAACCAGAGAGAGGTTCAGGAGGAGTGGGGGAAATAGCAGGTTGGGAAAAAATCCGGAGTAAAATGGGGACATGGAGGGGTAAAATGGAAGATAGGGGCAAAAGAAGATTTGTGGGGAGGGGCGGATGGAGGGGAGAAGAAAACGAGAGGGGAAAAACTATGTGACGATGGTGTAAGGAGGAAGAGAGGCAGAGGAAGGGGAGAGGGGGGGGATGGGGGCTTTAGGGAAGAGTAGAACCTGTGCGCGGGTGAGTGATAAGTCAGACGCGCTGATAAGGAAGGAATGAGAGATAGATACATTTGACGGGAGTTGGTACGAGTGGCGGTGGGGTGTGGTAGACATTAAAGGGAGTAGGATAGAGAGAGGAAGGGGGGAGGGGAAGATGGGGAGGCAGGGAATAGAGGTAGAGTCGGAGAATGCCGTAATGGGCTGAAGCGGGGCAATATGAGGGGAAGAGAGTCCGGGAATACGGGGGGGGAGATGATAGATAGAAGGGGAGGGAAAAATGAGGAGGAGGGTGATCGGGAGAATGGGAAGGGATACCGCAAGGCAGGGGGGGGAAGTGGAGAGGGGGTAGGGGAACGATTGAAAGGAAAGGGGAATAAAAAGGACTAGGAGGGGAAATGACATATGGCGAGAGTAGAGTGAGCAAGGGGCGAGTCAGGAAAAGGAGGGTGGAGGGTGACACACAGACAGAAGAGAAGGTGGAGAAAAATGAGATGAGGAGCTGCGCAAACTAGCAAGAAGTGATGAACTGTAAGGAGGTGGACAAGGGTATTGGGGGGGGGAGAGATAGAATGGAGTAGAAGAGGTTGACATAATTAAAAAGGGTATGGTGTGGCGGTAGAGAAAAGTGATAGGGCAAGAAGGGGAAAAGGGTGTTAGTGTGTGAGAAAGGGAAATAAAGATGGGATGAAACATGGAAGGGGATATAAAGTAGGGGCTTGATGAGTAGGAAGGGGTCAGGAAAGAGTATGGACAAAACAGAAAGTCAAGAGCATGTGTTTAAAGCGGTTGTGGGCCCAAGTGATGAGACTCAAAGGGCGTTAGGGGAAGAGAGCAGAAGGAGCATGTAGAAGGAAAGCTTATAGGGAGTAGTCGCACTTATAAAAGAAAGATAATGGCTAAAGGGGGCGTGAGCGATAAGGGGGGCGGGGAGGACCTGAAGACGGTGGGATAGAAGTAATGGCGATATTTAAGAAGGGGGAAAAGTCAGAGGGAGACTGTGAGCGGATAAGATAAAAGATGAAGAAGGGATGGTAGATAAGAAAAGCCGCTATGGGGCAGGGAGGGATGGTAGATGAAGAGAGCGGTTGGGAGAGGCTGACTGTAAATATGGATGGCAGACGGTGAAGGGAAGAGTGACGAGGAAGAGAAGATGAATAGAGTGGAGGTGGGAGGTGTATGGCTGGGGAAGCGAGAAGGTGAAGGCGTCGGATATGAGGGAGAAATTGGGGGGAAATCAGGGGGTAAGGAGAGGAAGTTTGGGGTAAAAAAAAAGGCGGGGGATAGGAAAGGGTGGGGATCGTAAAAATAGTATACAGAAAGAAAAAAAAAGCGAACAGTAAAGGGATCTACGATAGTGACAAAGATTGTAGTGCAAACGGAAAAGCGGACCCCCCGGAGTAGAAGCATAGGTGCAGGGGGAAGCCGATGTATAGGTGCGGATCACGTTGAACTGGGATCGATTGGAGGTTGACAATGGAGGGAGGGGAGAATGGGAGATAGGTGTAGTGGGGTTGGAGGGAAAGAAAAACGAACATGAGAGGTGAATGAAGGATAGGAAGAGAATAAGTGGGTGGGTTCAATGTACAAGAGACGGAGCGGTGTGGGGGGTGTTGGCGTGAGACTAAGTATGTTAGAAGTGATCGGGGCGGGTTGGGGGAGGGGGAAAAGGAAGGGCAGGCAGGGAGGGGGGTGAGGGGCAGGGGATAAAGTGATCGAGTTATGATGGGGAAAAAGATGGTGAGGAGGATCGGCCATCTCCGCTTCCCCAAGGCCCGCCACCTCCGTTCCCTTCCCACTCCTCTCGCCGAAAATGGCTCGTCCCTCCGGTTCCCCCCCCTCCGCCCTGTCACTTTCTTTCCCCTGGGTCCTGCCTCCCTCCACTCCTCTTCTGAAAAGATAAAGGAAGGAATTTGGGGGAGTGGGGAAGTGACTGAAGGGAGGTGAAGAGTAACACGAGCAGCGAAAATCGGTAGGAGAAAAAGGAGAGAATTGAAAAGAAGGGAGGAAAAGCACGTAGAAGTATAACCACGTAAACAAGTGAGATCGGGGAAGCAAAGAGTTGGGGAAAGGAAAAGGGGCTGAGGTACGTAAGAGGAGGAATTGAAACGGGGTAGGATAAAGTAGACTGTGACAAGAAAGGTTAGGATATAGCTGACGTATGAGTGTGAAATAGTGTGACATGAAGATGTTCGGGAGATAAGTAGGGAGAGTAGAGTAGAAGGGGTAAAAGCAAATAAATTATTAAGAGGGGACTAGGCGGGAGGGGTGACGAGAAGTCATGAAGGACGAATTAAGTGGGGGGAATGGGGTAAGGATACGGTTGGGTTGGGGTGGAAGTAAAAGGGATTCACGGTGGTACAGCCAAGCAGCAGGTGCAAAGCAAAAGAACGGGAGGTGATAGGAGGAACGCGAAAAATAGGGCGGGGAGAGGCTGGAGGAGCGGAGAAAGATGGGGCGAAGTGGAGATAGAAGGGGAAAAACCCAGAGGCGAGCGGGAGGGGGGGGTGGGCGAAAGGGCGAAGTGCGGGTTAGAGGGCCAAAGCGGAGTTAGAAGGGGGCAGTAATAGGGTGATAAAGAAAGGGGGAAGAGTAGAACGAGAAGGCGCAGATGGTGAAGAAGGCAAATAATAGACGAAAGGTAATGCTGTTGGCGAGAGAGCAATGGCAAATAGAGGACAAAGAAACAACGTAAGATATCTGGCGGGTGGTGCAAAGTCTGACAAAATGAAATGGGAATGAAATTGTATTTCAGCGAAGGAGAGGGGGAATGGTAGGAGTTGCGGTAGAATAAAGGTGAGAGGGAACGGGGAGGAGGGCGGGTGGGGGGAGAATGACCGAGAGGGAGGTGGGAGACTAGACGAAAGGGGAAGTTTAAGGTTAGGAGGTGGAGTGGTTATGTGAAATAAATGGAAGAAGGCAGAGAACAGGGACGAGGAAACCAGGGGGGGGGGTGTATTGTTAAGTCAAGAATAGAGAGCGGAGGCGAGATATAGAGCCTAACGATGAGAGGGGAAACTAATAACTACCCACAATTGGGGGGGGGCACAGCTACGAACGGAAGGATGAGGGGAAAGGGATGGAGCTGGGGAAACCGTAACAGTTCTTCGGCTTCCTCCACTCGAAACGGCCCGACTCTCACCGCATTGACCTTTGCTTTCTCCTCTGGTAGATTCTCATCGCAGATGATCTCAGATGTGGATGGCCATGAAGAGCGCTCCGTTTGAAGCCACGGTGGGCCTTGCTACCAGAGAGCGTGGTTTACTAGGGCGCTCGGTAAAAGCCCGCGAGATGCGCAGTCTGCTGGGTTGTCCTTGCCTGGGACGTGCAGCCACAACGCGTCTGGGACCGTCGTCTGGATTTCGGCTACCCGATTGGCTACGTATGTCTTCCAGCGCGTCGGATGTCCACGAATCCACCCCAGAGCGACCGTCGAATCCGACCAGAGATGTAGAGGAGATCTGTCCAAATCCAGAGTCGACCAGATATGTGCGGCAAATCAAGCCAGCAAGGTAGCGACGCAGAGCTCAAACCGAGGTAAGGTTATGGGCTTTATTGGCGCAACCTTAGTTTTGGCAGCAATGAGGATCGACTGCCATTCACTATTTGTCCTTGTTCGCAGGTACAGGACAGCAGCGTATGCGCGTTCGGAGGCATCCGCGAACCCATGAATCTCCACATCGCTCCAAGAGACATCCCGCGTCAGTCGCCGAGGAATTCGAATTTGCTCGAGTTGCGGAAGCTCCGCTTGATATTCCCGCCATTGCTTGGCTGACGCTTCGTCGAGAAGAGAGTCCCAGTCGACTCCTTTGAGCCAGGTTGACTGAAAGGCAATCTTGGCTCGGACTACCGTGGGAGCCAACCAGCCGAGCGGATCGAACAGCCGCGTTGTGAGCGACAGTACCGATCGCTTTGTGAAGACTTCCACAGCCACTGTCCGCGTAGCGAAGGAGAAGCTGTCCGTGCCTGGGTGCCACTGCAATCCTAGAGTAGGGTGTGTTTCCTGAGGTCGCCATGCACGAGGTTCGCGTTGCATCCGATGCTCCACGGGGACGTTGACGAGTAATTCTTCATCATTAGAGGCCCACTTACGCAACGGGAACCCGCCCGCCATGCACAGCTCGGCCAGCTGCCGTTGCAATTTCTTTGCTTCGTTCAAGGTGTCAGCTCCGGTGAGGACGTCGTCCATGTACACGTCCCTTCGCAGCCCGACCGCTCCCCGAGGAAAGCGCTCTTTCCTCGTCATCTGCCAGCTGGCGAAGAGTACGCATGGCCAGGAACGGTGCACAGGATAGACCGTAAGTAACCGTGTTCAGTCTGTACTCCCGGTGAATCTCTTGGTCGTTAGATCGTCATAGTATTCTTTGCAGATCGCGGTCGTCCGGATGGACCAGGATCTGCCTGTACATTTTTTCGACATCTGATGCGAGAACGTACGCGTGTCGCCGCCAGCGTAGTAAGATGTCCGCGAGGGGCGGCAGTAGATTGGGTCCCACCATGAGATGCCGATTTAGCGACTCGCCCGCTGGAGTCGTTGTAGAGCCATTGAACACGACTCGCAACTTCGTTGTTGAGCTGGATTCTCGCATCACGCCGTGATGAGGAAGGTAACTCACTCGTTCCCCCCCACCTGCTGGTCCATCCAGTAGAGTCATATGGCCAAGCTCTTCATACGTTCCCATAAATTCTTTGTATAGGTCTTTCAGACGAGTGTCTCGTGAGAAGCGCCGTTCCATCCCTGTCAAGGCGTGTAATGCAGCGCGCCGCGTCGGAGAGAAGTCAGGCAGAGGAGGGATCACGGGGAGACGCACGATGTATCTTCCCTCGGCCGTTCGAGTGTGAGTCCTTTTGAAGAACTCCTCGCATTCGAGTTCCTCCGGAGCAAGGGAGCTTGTCGCGGAAGGCAACTCCTCCTGGTGCCAGAATCGACCAACAAGAGTGGGTAAGTCATCCTCGAGATAGCACAGGTAAGTTGTAGCTCTGTTTCTATCAACTGTGGTGCCAGTTACCCCTGACAGAATCCAGCCTAGTGACGTCTGCTGTGCCATAGGTTCTTGAGGTCCGCCCTTACGAATTCCCTCCTGAAGAATAACCGTATGGATGCCGACACCTAGCAGAATCTCAATCGGATCCGAGTCAAGGAAGTTCGGATCAGCTAGTTCCAGATCACGAATATGAGGCCAGCCTTTCCAATCAGCCCGAGCCGCGTCGTCGTACGACGTAAGACGAGAAAGTACCAGGGCGTTGACGGTCATAGCTGAATCTCCTTTCAGTGAGGTGAGTTTAAGGGTGATTTGCCCGCGAGAGAGGCTAGTTTGTTTATCACCTACGCCGTAGATCGCAACGGAGGCAGACGAGCGCGGGAGTCGAAGACGCTGCGCGAGAGATTCCGCTACCAGGGACGACTCCGAGCCCTGATCAATTAGAGCGCGAGCCGTATGCATGACTCCGTGACGGTCAGCGACACGAACGCGAGCGGTGGCAAGTATCGCGGCTACGGGAGCCTTGGACGGCTGATACGCAAGATGCGATGTAGTGGCTACGACACTTGGTTTGCACGCATCATGAAGTGACGTGTGATGACGTTCGCGGCACACCGAACAAGTTTTCTGCGACGAACACTCACTTACTTTGTGCTTTCCGAGACAGTTCAAGCACATATCATTCTCGACTATATGCTGCTTCCGTTCGTTAGCCGGTTGTCCACGGTAGACGTCACACAGCATGATGTAGTGATCTTTACGGCACAACGAGCAGCGGCCGCGTTTGCTCTCTTGCTTGCGCACGTGCAATGAGCGTGTTTGGCGAGCATCACTGGTGCTCGTCTTCGACGAACTGACTTCCGTTTTCAATGGCTGGAGAGACTCAAGGGTGTGCAGTCGTCTTTCCCAAAACTGCTCCAGCTTAGCGTATGGCGGTGGCTCCGTCGTTTCGCATATCGAACTTTCCCATTCGCGCCGCGATCGTGAATCGAGCAGTTCAACGACGAGGTACACAAACAGATCCTCACCGGTAGTGATCGGTCGGCCGATACTTTCGAGTGAACCGACGGTGTTTTTTACTCCGTGATATAATTTGCGTAAGTCGTAAGCTGACTCGCCCTTTAATTTAGTCAAGGCCGTAAACTTGGAGATGTACGAGCGCACAAGAAGTCGTCGATTCTCGTAATAATCCGTGAGCGTTTTCCAGGCACGATCAAAATTCTCGTCCGTCGTCGGCAAACTTCGCACTAACATCTCAGTTTCTCCTTTTAAACAGGACTTAAGATAGTGCAATTTTTCCACAGGAGTTACGGAGGCGTCCTTCCCGATGATGGAATGGAATAAGTCGCGAAACGAGGGCCACTCTTTATACCGACCCGAAAACTGAGGGAGCTGGATGCGCGGTAGCGTGGTGCGAGGAGCCGTCCAAAACTCGCCCTCGGCGGACACCGCGGACAGGGTCTTCTTCGACAGCGCTTCCTCTAGCTTAGTCAAGGCCGTAAACTTGGAGATGCTGGCGAGGATACTGGCGCGCTGAACAGTGTATATGTCCTCGACCTGACCCATAAAATCCTTAACGATGTAATCGTTTTTCTTGACCTCGCTCCAATATTCCATCCTCAGCAGACTGTGCTGATCCTGAATTTTAGCCCATTTCTCGCCGAGAAGCTTGAGCGTGGTAGCTACAAGCCCTTTATTTATCTTTGTGATACCGGACTTTTTCAGGTTGTCGTACGTGCGAGCAACCCGTTGCGACAACTCATGCTGCGAAAGAATTAACGCTTCCATTTTCCTTTCAGGTCACTAGCTGCGGCTCACTTGTCTCTCCGGATAGCACAGAATCACACACAGTTACTCAATCCACTCACTCACGTCGCGGTGACCGGCTAAGGATCCGGCTCGAAGGACCAAAAATGTTCGATAGCAGAGCAAAAACGCGAGCGATAAGTGTCAAGAGAGAAGTGCGCGACAAGGAAAAGGACGTTTTCGCAAAAGCGATTAATTAGAGAGTCGATTTTTGACGCATACAATGTATATTTAAGACGGACACTATTTACAGGCTATTTACACTGGTTAAATAAACCGTAGTTTAATACGTGAATCCGCGAGCTACGGGGAAGGCGATGCGTTAGTTGCTGGCTATACGCGAGCTACGTAAAGTCAGAACCGCGCCGAAATCGTACGTGCTACTTGCGACAGATATGCGTCTAATTCCGAGAGCGACTATATCCCGGTCGATCTGGAGTGCCCTTTTATAGCAACGTTTTTCGAGAAGATTCTAGATGCCTTCACAGAATTACATGTTATTATTTTAGAATTGTCTCGAAGGACATGAGCGTATTATTTTTCGTAGAGAGAATGTTGTTGTTTACAGTTCTCATATTAGCGCTTGCTATAGGCGCTTTGGACTGTATACGCGCGGTGTCGCGATTGGCAAAGATAATCCGCGGTAATTTTGCCTAAATTCGACTTGCACTAGGGCGTTTTTAAACAGTATTGATAGTTTGTTCATTACTTGTCATATTGCAAATACAATTTGACTTTATCACTTCATAATTATTAAAAATCGTTTTTGAGTGAATCTTATGTAACAAGCTTTTTTTGGTTTTCTTCGGAATTTTTTATAAAAAACTCATAAATGTTTTGTATACCATATGTATAAAAAATTTCATTTTAAAAAAGCTAAAAAAAGATGTTAAGTCCGCGTCAAAAACTATATCTCCAAAATCTTACAGAATCTTAAAACATATCTGAAAAATAATGTATTTAAAATATAAAATGACATTAAAAACTTGCGATAACAAAAATATAAACATTAAAGACTTGCGACAAAAAAAATTAATTTAAAAACTTAGCATTGCTAATGTCATTATTGCATATTACATATTTTCAGTCAATTAACAATCAAAGAGCTTTATCACAATAAGCGTAGACCTATAATATTTAATTACACGCTATGGTTAATAAGTCCACCAATATCAGAACACGATAAAATGTTTTATTTTCTTTATTAAATTTAATTAATTTATTATTAAAAAATAGAATTGTAATATCTTCAAGTATTCTACAAAGTAAATGATATTTTACAAAAATAATAAAATTTTAATAACTTTAATTGTATATATTTGTTACACGTAACGTTTTCACCAACAGATTTAGAATATAATCATGTTAAATCATTATATTCCTTATTAATTTGATTGCATAGAAAATATTTAATTATCACGCACATGATTTTATATAATAAACAATTATCTCATCAATATGAATATGTGCAGATATAATATAATAAATATAAATATGTGAATATATTATTCTGTTTGCAATTTTTAATTATTAAATTATATTATTTCCAAATTATATGCATAATAGATATGCAACAAAACTATTATTATTACCAATATATTTGCAATCCAGATATTATATGAAACTATTCACACACAAAAAAAATAATATTTTGAAAAGTAATTGCTGGTGTACGATTACATTTTTGTTTAATTGGCAAACAAATATTTAATAAAATTTATTTATTTAAAAAAAGGAAAAAGAAAAATGAATTTTTTCAATATAAAAAAAATATAAATATATAAATAAATACATAATAACAAAATATATACATTCAATATTTTTCAATATTTCTCTCTAATAATTTATTTATAATAAATAAACACAATTTGAATGTAATATGTAAAAACATTGTGAAATGGTTATTTAGTTGAATGCAGAAATGTTCTCCAGAAGGAAACTGTATGGTTACACTTCGTTCTATTACCAAACTTCCTGCAATATTTACATTTGATTAATAATTTTAAATTATAATATCTAATAATTTATTTATAATAAATAAACACAATTTGAATGTAATATATAAAAACATTGTGAAATGGTTACCTAGTTGAATGCAGAAATGTTCTCCAGAAGGAAACTGTATGGTTACACTTCGTTATATTACCAAACTTCCTGCAATATTTACATTTGATTATTAATTTTGAATTATAATATATATTGTATATATGTACAACACATTTTATTATAATATATTATACATTTATTATTTTAGAACATATGAAAAAAAATTCGAGAAATATATATTAACATTAAATATAATTAAATTAAATATAATAAAATGTATAATGAATTGAAAATGTTCTGAATAAAAATATGGTTTAAAAAACGTAAATTATTTATTATTTATATTGTAACTTTTACGTACAATAACTTTGCTAGAACCAAGGAAAAGATATATATTATTTAAATTCAGTCATTTTAATATCATCAATCAAACATCTTCGATTAAAATTTAAATTGTATTAATCGTTACACATTGTTAATTAATGGAAATAGAGAAATTATATCGATTTTCTTAAGTCAATCATTAATGGAAGAGATTCGCATTAAATTTGCTATATTTAATCGTCAATTAAATTTTTTTTAATTGTTTCTGCTCAAATCAATTGTCAATTGAATTGTCTTCGATTGAATCTGTTTTTTTCAATCGTCAATTAAAGTACTTCTAATTAAAATTAACTCATATTAATCGTTAATTAAAAAACTTTTAATTAAATTAGCTTGTATTAATTTTTAATCGATCGTTCTCCGATTAATTTCGTTTATATCAATTGTCAATTAAATAATCTTTAATTGACTTCGATCATATTAATTGTTAATTAAACGATATTCGATTAATCTAGCTTATATCAATCGTCATTGTAACGAAATCTAATTAATCTTTTTAAAATTAATCGTCAATTAAAAATATTTTAATTAAATCTGTTCATATCATTTGTTCAATTATAAAAAATTTAATTGATATTTTGCCATCTCTGATACCCAGTAGACACGAAGGGATCATTTACGAAACAATTACATAATAATCTATATATGTATATGTTATAGATCGGCGAAACAAAACAATGACGTATCATTTATGTCAATAACGTAATGAATTTGTTATGCAATTTTGGTGTTACTTTGTTATGTAACATTTATGTATTTTGGTTAATATAAATGTGTACTCTAAAAGTTTCGTAAATACTACGTAATTTTAATGACATAATTGTAACGTTATGTTAAATATGTAACATTAATATTATTTTGTTGATATCAATGTATATATTCTGTAAAAACCTTATTATAACTATTATATAATTATAATAACAAAATTGCGATGTCACATTAAATAAAAAAAATATCGCAATTTTGTTATTATACTGTATGTAATGATTATAATAAAGTTTTTACAGAATATTAATGAAAGAGGAAAAAAAGAAACTTTTGGATCTTTATTTAGAAATAATTTATGCCTTAATAGCTATTGGATTTTTAGGATTTGTTGTATGAGCTCATCATATATTTACTATTGGATTAGATGTCAATACACGATCTTATTTTACTCGGCCACTATAATTATTGCTATTCCCACTGGAATTAAAATTTTTAGTTAAATTACTAAACATCATTGAACTAAAATTGATAATAATTCCTCTCTTTGATGGGCTATAGGATTTATTTTTTTATTTACAATAGGAGGTTTAACTGGAGTAATATTATCTAATTCATCAATTGATATTATTCTTCATGATACATATTATGTTGTAGCCCATTTTCATTACGTTTTATCTATAGGAGCAGTATTTGCAATTATTGCTAGATTTATTCATTGATTTCCTCTAATAACTGGATTTTCCTTAAATAATTATTATTTAAATATTCAATTTATTTGTATATTTATTGGTGTAAACTTAACATTCTTCTAACGTTATCTAATTACTAATATAATTTGTTTTTTAATTACAGTTTACAGAGGAAGACGCGCCGGGGTTCGCGTCCAGGAGGAGCGCTTTATGCGCTTCCTCCTAAAACTGTCCTCGCCTCACTATTATTGGGGCAACAGGCCGAGAACGGGGACGGCAATAACGTGTATATAATAAATATATACATATATATATACAATATACATAAATAAATATACATATATATACATTCTTCATTTTATTTAAATAAAAACCCTATAGATAGAACTTTATAACCCTAACATATTATGAATTGTTAAATAAACCGCAAAACATTATTGATACTATAATTATTTGGTGAATAACATGATTGATAATAATAATAGAAATAATAGAAAATGGTGTTGTGATTGTGATTGAAACAAACATTCTTTCTAAACAGAGTTCGATTATAGTATAAGTTTCTTGATTTAAAATGTGTTATATTTAAATCATTTAATTATTTTTTTTGTTCAAGTACATTTAACAGCAAAAACTGCATATACGTAGGTATGTATTTGACTCTACTGCCATTACTTGAAACAAATACATTATTCGATATTAACAAATTGGAACTCTGGAATTATTGCGATAAATAGATTATATTGCGATATAAAATTACGAGTAATTTTTTTTCATTGTACAGACTAGGTTTAAATGTTTGAGGACCTTCTTTTGAACATGGCTTGACCTTTTCATTTTTATGATTTTTTGGAGATAGGGTAAGAGAGGACGAATGAGGGTAAGAGAGAACGAGATATGCGAAAAAGGGTGAAAGAGAACGAAAGAGGGTAAGAAAGGACGTACGAGGGTGAAAGAGGTGAGAGAGAGTGAGAGAGGACGAAAGAGGGTGAGATAGGACGAAAGAGAGTGAAAGAGGGCGAAAGAAGGTGAGAGGGAATGAAAAAGGGTGAGACAGAATAAAAGAGGGTCAGACAGAATGAAAGAGGGTGAGAGAGGACGAAAGAGAGTGAAAGAGTACGAAATTGGGTGAAAGAGGGCGAAAGAGGACGAAAGAAGACGAAAGAGGGTGAAAGAGGACGAAAGAGGGTAAAAGAGGGTGAGAGAGAATGAAAGAGAGTGAGAGAGGACAAAGGAGAGTGAAAGAGAACGAAAGAGGGTGAGAGAGGTCGAAAGAGGGTGAGAGAGAATGAAAGAGAGTGAGAGAGGACAAAGGAGAGTGAAAGAGGACGAAAGAGGGTGAGAGAGGGCGAAAGAGGGTGAAAGAAGACGAAACAGGGTAAAAGAGAGTGAGAGGGAATGAAAGAGGGTGAGAGAGAATGAAAGAGGGTGAAAGAGGACGAAAGAGGGTGAAAGAGGGCGAAAGAGGGTGAAAGAGGACGAAAGAGGGTGAGAGAGGACGAAAGAGAGTGAAAGAGGACGAAAGAGAGTGAAAGAGGACGAAAGAGGGTGAAAGAGGACGAAAGGGGGTGAGAGGGAATGAAAGAGGGTGAAAGAGGGTGAAAGAGGCGAAAGATAGTGAAAGAGGACGAAAGAGGACGAAAGAGGGTGAAAGAGGCGAAAGATGGTGAAAGAGGACGAAAAAGGGTGAAAGAGGACGAAAGAGGGTGAAAGAGGACAACAGAGGGTGAGAGAGAACGAAAAACTGAAAAAATAGGACGAAAGAGGGGTGGGAGTGGGGGTGGGGGTGGGGGCAGGGGGACGGGATGTAAGAGGGAAAGGGGTGGGTGGAAGTTGAGGGAGGTGTGAGTAAAAGGTGAGAAGAGATTTATATATATATATATAATCCTGATGACGTCAGCGGACGCGGACAGAGAAGAAGAAGAAGAAGACGACGTTACTTCATTTTTCATGAAAAACGTCACTTTTTGACCGCTTGTATGTCCAGAACGGCTTGACCGATTTTATTTCTTCTTGGCTCAAATTACTCGTGGCGATGCCGCCTTTCAGGTTATATTACGTGTAATTCAAAATTTTTTATATTTTGGTAGTTCTACACCCCCAAAAAATGGACTTTGATGGTGCAGGATATGAGACTTGTAGTGTCTTTTAAAGTTTTTTAGGGTTTGAACATGGCCGGAGACACTACCGCGTCTCCTGATTTTGTACTCAGTCCTCTGAATAAACACGGAAATCTGCGTTTCCAGATATCGAAAGTTCTCTCGACAATTCTTCTAGTTTTCCCATGGATTATATTATAACTAAAAAAATATATAATATACTATATATAATATATATAATATATATATATATATATATATATATATATTGATATATGCAATAAACTTTTATTTATATGTGTGTATTGCGTGTGTGCATGTGTTAATGAATCAAGTTGTTATATATTCTAATTATACAGAAACATCTATTATAATTATATATAAAAGAAATATACAAAATTACAAGCATTATGTTTATATATATATATATATATATATATATTATGTACTATTTTTTACTATTAATTTATTGAGTAATTCTTGATTATTTAACCGTTTATCGCAATAGAATTATTATTTTTATAATTATAAAATTATACAATATAATTATACATACTTTATTTCTTCATCGGTAACAGGATTATTAATCGGCGTGAGCAAAAATGGCAATAAAGGATATCCACCATCAAAAGATTATATTAAGCCTATGCTTATATTAAATAAGATACGTTTTATGAATCATATCAAGCGTTCAAAAATAAGATCATCTTAAACAAGTTAAAACTTAAGATTTTGATCAAATCTTTGCTCATTTTTCGACTGTGAATTTAGAGGGCGTCTTAAGACTGTACTTAAGGGTGCCGTCACATGAGGCGTAACTTGCGTTAAGCGTAACCTGCGTATTCTAGTGTAATCTAGTGATTTAATAAAAGATACGCCGTGGTTACGCTATTCTGAAGGACGGCATTCACATAGGGCGTATTGCGCGGAACGCGTAACTAATACAAACAATCGTAGATTAGAGTTTCCGTTGTATGTTTTAACAGAAATGCTAAATAGGACTTGTGATTGGTTTTCGTATTCTATTTTTCATGGGGAACTGATGCTTTGAGTTCCGTAAAACGTGTATATTTAAAATGGCTGGCAAAGTGACAAGTGACAAGATAAACGAAATATATAGAAGACGAGTTATGCAGGACAGCTTAGTATTTTGCAATCTGGCGTTCAAGACGTTGTGAATCATGGTAAGTGCATGATTGATTGAAGTCTATTTATAAGAATGTATATATATATATATGAATACATGCGATTTTAGATGTCAAAGATCTTCAAGTGCTTTAAATTACGATCCTGCTTTACGACGTACTTTACACACCTATATGAAAAAATTATACATACAATTAATAGCACAATTCAAGACATTAGGATGTATTATAGTATTTGCAATCTACATTAAAAAAATACGTAATAATGGATTCTAACATATTATTAATAATTATATGGAAACGATTGCAAAAGTGGAAGAAGATGAAGCAAACACTTCAACAGCGGAAAGTTGAGAAACGTCATACAGTAAAACTATTTGCAATTTGAAAAGAGATGTTCTATCAGTTGTTGAGTATTGTTGGACCATTCATTGAAAAGCAATATGTCATTCGAGATCCAATATCAAGCCGTACACGGCTTTTAGTATGTTTACGGTATTTAGCATCTAGGGACAGTATGGCTTCAATAGCCTATTCTTTTCGGATTGGAATAAACACCGTCTCAAAAATTATTGCTAAAACATGCGAGGAATTGTGGAATACTCTTCACATATCAGTTTTCCCTGAAATAAAAAAAGAAAATTGGCTAAGAATCGCAAATGATTTTGCAATAAAATGGAATTTTCCGCATTGCTTAGGTGCGATAGATGTAAAGCATGTAATAATACAGGTAAATTAATGTTTAAATAATGTTTAAATTTATACTTATATTTACTTTATTGTATTTATATTTACTTTAAAAGATCAAAATGGTCATTTTCTATTTTAGTCACCTCCTCACAGTGGCTCAACTTTCTATAATTACAAGGAAAATCATAGTATTAATTTATTGGCGGTTTGTGATGCTAATTACTGTTTCACATTGGTTGACATTGGTGGGGAAGACAGACA
Organism: Nylanderia fulva; assembly: GCF_048542155.1. Lineage (NCBI taxonomy): Eukaryota > Metazoa > Arthropoda > Insecta > Hymenoptera > Formicidae > Nylanderia > Nylanderia fulva. The sequence goes on along the minus strand of NW_028190349.1, from coordinate 117,356 downwards.
GAGCGATGGCGGCATTTTCACGCATTCAAACTTTGGTCAGCGATTCCAAAAAAATGAAATGAATTTGCCACAACCGAGATCAATTGAAGCTTCCGGCCCAGCATTACCGTTCGTATTAGTAGCGGATGAGGCATTCGCTTTGACTCATTACATGATGCGACCGTATCCACGAAGTGGACGTCTAAATCGTCAAAGAAAAGTCTTCAATTACCGTCTTAGTCGAGCACGAAGAATGATCAAAAGCGTGTTTGGCATTTTGACAGCGAAATGGCGAATTTATCATCGACCAATAATCGCATCTGTCTCTACCACAGTTAAAATTGTTCAAGCGACTGTATGCTTGCATAATTTCGTGATCCAGAATGAAAACAAATTGCCACTCTCCGAAAGGCATTATACTCGTATTCTTAGTGAAGGGGGAATTATGACAAGTGGTGCATTGCAAGAAATGAACAATGTTAACAGAACTAACGCTCACACTCGACTTACCTCTACAATTCGAGACAACTTTGCTGCATATTTCGAAAACAACGGGGCAGTACCCTGGCAGTGGAAAAAAGTTCTACTCAACGATTTTTATAAAGATAATTGTATTTATATATACAATAAAGATAAATATTTTGTAATATTTTTTAAAAATATTTTGAAATTTCAAAATCTCTTCACTATAATAATTATGAGTAAAATAATTTCTTTTAATTAAATTTTAAAAAATTGAAAAAAATGAGTTTCTTTTGTAAATGTGTATATGCGAAAGCAATTTATTTTATCTTATTAATTCTAAGATTCGTCGATGCTTTTGTTGCAGGTTAAAATAAGTGAACATTTGGTCTCTATAAAGTGTACAGCTGAATGTATTAAATCTTCATCATAATTGATTTCATTCCTTATTTTAGATGGTAAAGCACTGTGTTGCCAGTGGCTGTAATGTAAGGCTAAAGCAGAATTTTATGTTGTTTCAATTTCAGAAAGAAGCAGATAGGTGTGCAAAATGGATTTCATTTGTAAATCGATTAAATTGGCAACCTTCTACAAGTAGCACATTATGCGAAGTATGTATACTTTGTGATATTAATAATTTTACTGAAAAATAATAAAAAATATTATACTAGTTTCATATTAATAAATTTTTAACTAATATCCATTTTTTTAATGCGTAGCTTTACTTTGATAAGGATCAATGGGAACGGCAAAGAGTTGATGGTTAAAAAAAATTGAAATGCTCATCTATTCTATCACTACAATGTTCCACAGAAAATTTTTCAACGACACCTTACATTCATTGGCATAATAAACATAATTGTTGCCGTCCATATCATTCTCCAACACTAAATATATTTCCGCGCCGTCGACGGGCTTGCCCGTTTGTGGCGGCGTGGATCGGGGGGGGTCCGTCCCAAACATACCCGCGTCAATAATTGACGCGGGATGAGGGTTCCGGGGGGGAGGGCCGGGGACAACTAAGTCCCAAAGGCCCTCCCCCCCGGAAGCGTCACGCGGGCTGGGCGCGTGGGCGCGTCACCCCACTAAGGGGGTGATTACACTAAGTGTAATAAACTGTTAAAATTAGAAATTGACGATACATATGTTACTATTAGGAAATCACAGACACATATTATTAACATATTGAACACGATACATTTTCATATTCCAGAGATGGTATGCATTGAATTTTTTAACCGTCAAAACAAGTCATTGTTTCATTTTTTTAAGAACAGACGCAACGTTTTTGAGAGGAAACTTGAATTTATGCTAAAAAAACAAAAAATTCAAAATAGACTTCTCATTAAACCGATTAATTATCACTGTACCATTAAAGCTAATAATATAAATAACAATAATAAAAATATAACAGGATATCATTACCAGATAGGAAATAATAGTTACAATTTGAATCCTAGTTTGAAAAATAACCTTGTAAACAAACAACAGAAGTTAAAGGATAAAGGAGATGAATTTGTAGTAAATGTAGAACCTAATTCTTTTCTAGATTTTAATCCAAATCTTTCTAAAATTAATAATAATTAGTTTATCAATTTATCAAACATTACGATACCGGACAATATAATTAGTCTTCTTCAATTGGGTGAAAACTTTAGTCTTCCAAATAACAATAAGGTGCAATTAAACATTGATTTTATTAAATATTTTGAAAATAATCTTAAAAAACTGCCTCCGGAGGGTAAAAGGGTTTTTGTTAGAGAAAAATCTAGGAGTGTTGTAAATGCGATTAAACAGTACCAATACCCGGACAACGGTTTTAATAAAACATTATTAGAGTTGAGTAAAAACACTCTAAAAAATTTTTAGATGAAAATACAAATCTTATTATCACGAAGGCTGACAAGGGAAAAATTACGGTGGCGTTGAATAGAGATAGGTACATAGAGGAGGTTGAAAATATTTTTAAAGACAGAGACACTTATATTTTGATAAAAAAAGACCCTACTAATAGTATCGTTTCCAATCTACGTGATCTTTTAGGGAGATGGAAAAATAAAGGTTTTATATCGTTTAATACTTACAAGTATTTATCATGTAGTGATGATAATCTCCCTAGAGCTTATGGATTACCGAAAGTGCACAAAATCAATTGTCCCTATAGGGTTATCGTCTCGTCTATTGACACACCACTGTATAATTTGGCTGTCTTTTTACACAAGATATTAATAAAAAGTATTCCAAAGACGGGTAGTTATACAGAAAACAGCTTCAAATTAGTGGAAAAATTTTCTACTTTACAGTTAACAAATAATTCGAGTTTAATTTCATTGGATGTTGTGTCACTTTTCACTAACATTCCGATAGACTTAGCATTAGAAGGTGTGTCGGCGAGATGGCAATTCATTAGTGATAACTGCAATCTTAACAAATCGGAATTTTTAAATAACATTAGTCTAGTATTAAACTCTACATTTTTTACTTTTAATGATACTATATACAAACAAACTTACGGAACTCCGATGGGGTCCCCTCTTTCCCCCATAGTCGCCGATATAGTGTTACAAGATTTGGAATCTAAGGCTCTGGGGTTACTTAACTATAAACCGGTTTTTTTCCATAGATATGTAGATGATCTTATTTTGTCAGTACCGAATAACTATATTGAACATACGTTACATACTTTTAATTCATTACATCCACGTATACAATTCACTATAGAGAAGGAAAGTAACCATAGTTTAAATTTCCTGGACATCAAGTTAATATCAAAAGATAATAAAATTATATGTGACTGGTTTAGAAAACCAACGTTCTCTGGTAAGTACTTGAATTTTCTTTCGCAACACCCTATATGTCAAAAAAGAGGCACAATCATCGGTCTGATCGATAGGGTAATTTTATTATCACACCCTTCATTTCACCAGAAAAATATAGAAATGATTATTAACATCTTAATAAGTAATAATTATCCTGTTAAATTCATATTTGACACAATAAACGATAGACTTAAAACTCTATTTTACACTAAATATAATAATAAAAACAACAGTCTAAATCAGTCTAATGACTCTTCTTTGTTTTTTACTGTACCTTATTTACCGAATATTACCGAACAACTAATAGGTATTACAAAAAAAGCGGACACTAGACTCTCGTATGTAAGCATGAATAAATTAGGGAAATTTATTAAAACACATAAGGATAAAATACCTAAAGGAGCAAATACTAATGTAGTATATAAAATTAACTGTAAAAATTGTGATGCTTCATATGTGGGTCAGACTGGCAGAAAATTGAATACTAGGATAACGGAACATAAAAAACACATCAACAGAAAGTGTTCTAATAAATCGGTGGTTACGGATCATAGATTGGAGTTCTCCTATGATTTTGATTGGGGCGAAGTTAAAATTTTAGATAAAGAACCTTATTATAATAAAAGACTAATATCGGAAATGTTATTTATAAAAAGACAAGTTAATGGATTGAATCTACAAACTGATACGGAATTTTTGCCTGACATATATAACAACATTATAGAGTCTTTACCAAAATTATCAGGGTTTATAAACAAACCTTGATATAAGAAGGTAAAACATTGAGGTATTTTCGCATTTGCGATCTGAGAGTTGTGATGGTTTAACGTACTGTTTTGTTCTCTGCAAAAAACCTTGTTTAAAGGGATGTCGGATCTGATACGTGGAACTTTTGTAAAATTATCACCGATTTGTTTGAGTGAGTGTACAGTGCATCTTACTTATCAGAATATAATGAATAATCGGATCTTGTTTATTTAGATCTTGATTTAATGTTTAACAACATTTCATCGGGAGAATTCAATCAAGATATCTCCCTTGACCAATTAATCAAGAAGTTTATTCTCATGGGTGATTGCACGGTGTGTTTTCTCGAAGTATGTATCGGAAACAATGGTTGTCATACACGATGACTTGTTCAACAACATATGTATTGAGACAATAACTGACTTCATATATTTATTATCCTGACTATGTTAACTACCGTCTTTAATGTTTAATATCACGTTCTAATTTATAATTAAAATATTTGTATTGCGCTGAAGAAGGCTTGAAATGTCAGCCGAAACGTTCGCATAATTGTTTTATTTTTTATATATTTATTTTCTCTTTTTAAAATACATTTTATTAATATCATCTACACATAAATGTTTATTGCTTATGCATTTATTTTCTTGTTTTAAATGAATTTTATTAAGATTATTTGACAACTGCAATTTGTTTAATATAGCTCTTACAGCCCTTCTTTGTTCACAAACATTAAATTTAATAGAGCTTATTACTATTTTTAGTAAATATATTGACATCAAAAGTATCAGAAACAACAGGAACATCAAAAACGCCCCGTTATACCGTGTACTAACTTCACCACGTATTTGAAGCTAGCAATGTTTAAGATGGTGTCTAGCAGTGCCGTCCACCGCCACCCGCTGGGAAGGCCGTTCACCCACTCACCTCGATAACGGCCGTCCACATATACCCCCGTTCCCTTCACGTTCAGGCTATCCCAGAGCGCGCGGGCCACCCCCTCCACCTCCGCCCGGCGTGAGACCCGAGGTATCACGAGCATTAGCACAGTGGCCAAGGTCACCAGCACGCTCTTCTTACTCTGGTGCTGATCGAATCCGCCCTGGCCTGGAAGGCACGCACCAGTCACTTCCATCCCGCACCGCGTCTAATAGGTCCAGGTCAATTCCCTCTTTTAGGGGAAAATGGGGGAATTGCAGTCAGTAAGAATTATTTCTTATTTTCTGAAAAAGAAATGTCTTTAGAACCAAAATGGAATAGTTGACGGATACTTCATTAATCATTCTTCGAAAGTAGAAGCATAAAAGTTAAGAAAGCTAATAAATAATTGAGCCTGCATTGATTAAAAAAATCTCTGAATTGACCGCCATTGACCGACGTGTTGGGGTAATTACGGTCGCCTCTTGGATAACTACGGTCATCTTTGGCCGGTCGCTAGCAGCCAGGATTCGGTGGTATATTTTGATTACGAGCTTGAAATCCATAGAACCAATCTACGCCAGCACACCTTTTTTCTTTATTAGAATTATTGGGGATGTTGTGACGTTCAGCAAACTCAAATGTTGCGCAGCTTTTATTCCAGCTTTTACTGCCCCGATAGCTGCTCTGAGCTCGTCTGAGGACCATTTTCCTCTTTCTGTTTTTCTTGCTCTACAACGAGGCATCTTAAATTGAAAATATAATTACAATTAATGATTAACAGAAAAATTGAAATTTTAACCTAAAATTCCGGCGTTATTTCAAGACTGAAATGTCCATCAAATTGAACATATTTTCTATGTAAATCATGTATATTATTCATTTCTCACTGAGTTTGGATAAATTCCATCAAATTTGTGGTATAAATATAGGTATATACATACCGTGATGTTCACGCTGTCACTCGACATTTGCAGGCATGTGCCCGATGGTTAACAGGTTACGTTCGACTGCAATTTTCTCGTGCAAGCGACTACCGTTACCCCAAAAACCGAGTGTATTTGTTATATTAAATAATAATATATTTATACAATGTCATCGTTTTAATATGAGCGAAATGAAAGCTAAAGAACCAAAAAAGTCATAAAAAACGGTTAAATGTAATTTTAATTACTGAAAATTTCGCAAAACCCTTATTAAAAGTACATCGATTCTTATAAGAAAAAGAGCGTAAAATAAGAATCACTAGATTTTTATTAATTTATGTTGGTTTAATAGGCACGGCATAATAAATTACTCAATAATCATGTATGTAAACAGATAGAGACAAAAAAGTTTGATATAACTGTTGTATATTTATGTAAACAGGTGACCGGCATTGCCTGACGACCGTCATTCCCCCATTCTCCCCTACCTGCGAACAGGGTCAAAAGCTTACTCCTGTAGAGGCCTCTCTCGACCACCTCGGACAGGTAGTTCATCTTCCTGTTGAGGCAATTTCCGGTCTTCACGACACCTCTAACCTTACCGGCTTCACTCTTCTGGAACACATGCATTTCCTCTTGACACGGCACTCTTAGTTCGTTCACGACGGTATCCTCCCCAGAGAAGACCCCCTCCAGCGGCTTTATTCGGCGAGTACGGTACCTCTTCCGATCGATGATCACGTCTAACTTCTTCCCCGTAGCGGTCTTGCCCTCCATCCACTTGCCACTGACCGCCCACTTTTCTGGGGTTCGCCATTCCGGTGGTTCCTTCCACTCTTCCGCCATGAACCGTTCGACCTCCTGGTGTAGCAAAGGTCTCTAAATAGGTGTCCTCTGCTAGGGGTCCTCCTAGACGCAAGAAGTCAAGCAGCCATTCCTTAACCTCGGGCATGAGAGCACTGCTGTCCTTGTAGCTCTCATAGCCCAGCAAGAGTTCTCAGTACGTCATAGAACGCCAACAGGGGTCTATGTATGCACCGCCTAACTTTAGAACTTTACTACACATTTTCATCAAGGCCCGGATCCTGTGTACGCACGGAGTACCGGGCGCCATGTCACTAAGGGGCTTGACTAGCCAATATTGCCGCCAGATCGCACTCTGCTCTTTCACCCCCGATATTCTCCTTAGCAGGTGGATCCCGTCTTCGAAGACCCCCACCCCGATTTTTCAGAAAGGACACTTGTGGGGCCCGTCAGTTCTGAAGCGTAACAACGAAGATAGGAAGCGTGAGTAAGGGGCGCCTCACCCTTGTACTCCGCATCCACAGTCGTACGGACCTTTGGCTCAGTCTGCCGCCTTCGCGGTAATTTCCTGGACGTATTGATCATAACTCCAGCTTTCGTCAGGATCTAGCCGGGCGATTAGTTTCTGTCCGCCTTCTCTCGTGCTATACGCGCGACGTTCTTCTGCGCAACGTCTGCAGGAGCTGTCTGCTCCTCCAGCTCTGCTGTATGGCGTGCTCGTTCGGTAACGCTCAACGATCTTCCTCCAGCTTGTTCCGCCGCTGGGATGGGGTGCACAACACTTTGCCCCGAGGATACGGTCGAGAAAATAAATATATTCTACAATAGTTATAAATGCTTTATTGACATTGCAAATTTCTTATTTATATAGCAACATATGTGCATTCTAATCTATTTATTTATTAATGTATTAAATTTTTATCATAATTTATTTTTTTCCTTATTTTAGATGGTAAAGCACTGTGTTGCCAGTGGCTGTAAGGCTAAAGCAGAATCTTATGTTGTTTCAATTTCAGAAAGAAGCAGATAGGTGTGCAAAATGGATTTCATTTGTAAATCGATTAAATTGGCAACCTTCTACAAGTAGCACATTATGCGAAGTATGTATACTTTGTGATATTAATAACACAAGTTTACAAATTCGGGTCAACTTTTGGACTCGAGCAGATGAGAACGATTCTTAACGTTATTTGGTGCCCTGAACTCAGATCTTCAATCCGTTTGTCAAGATTGGTTCTAGTTTTAGAGTTCGCGGATGGTGGCGGTACTGCGCTCTTATAACAGCTATCAGCTGACCACGTTGCATCGAACATCTTTCGGAACTTGTTTTTGTACTGTGATTGTGCTTCGGAACGTGTGAAAATGCAGAGAAAACGTTGCACAGTCGATTCAAAGTGTTTTTGTTACGTTTGTGGATGTTATATGCTCGGAAAACGTGGAAAAATCATAACAAATGCGCTCAAAGATGCGTATTTGCAGTACTTTGGTTTTGCTGTAGTAAACACTGACAAGCCATGGGTACCGAAATTGTTTTGTAACGCGTGCAGAACAAAGCTGTACAAGTGGTCACTTGGTAAAAATATGTACTTTTCATTTTCTGTGCCAACGTTATAGAGAGAACAGAAAAATCATGTAGATGATTGCTACTTTTGCTCAATGAATGTCGTCGGTATAAATGCAAAGAAACTAGCACGGTATAAATATCCGGACGTATCATCAGTGTCGAAGCCAGTTCCACGTACGGACAGTGATCCATTGCCAATTTGTCCAGGTATAAGCGAAAAAAATTTCCTAAAAACTTCGTCTTCATCACTGGCGAGCAATGAAAGCAATTTCGTTATGGAAAAAAAGCATTTACTTTCGCAAAGTGAACTGAGTAATTTGATTCGCGATTTGAATTTATCGAAACAAAAAGCAGAGTTGCTTGCATCACGGTTGCAAGAATGGAAACATCTTGATCCTACAACACAAGTCACTATATACAGAAATAGAAATCACGCGATTTTACCTTTCTTCAAAAAAGAAAATGACATGTGTTTCTGCAATGACATCAAAGGTTTATTTGATGTGATGAATACAGCATATGATCAAAATGAATGGCGTTTGTTCATAGATGGTTCTAAATACAGTTTGAAGGCGGCTCTACTCCACATTGGAAATAAAAAACCATCGATTCCGATTGCTCACGCAGTACAAACTAAAGAATGCTATGACACAATGCGTACAATTTTGGCCAAGATCAAATACAATGAGCATCAATGGAAAATTTATGGCGATCTAAAGGTTGAGAAATAAATTAATTGTACTTAATTTCGAAATAGATATTAATTGATTTACATATTCATTACAGGTTATTGGTCTATTGGTTGGGATGCAATCTGGATTCACGAAATTTTGCTGTTTTTTGTGTCTGTGGGACAGCCGTGCAGAGTTGATCATCATTATGTGAGAAAGGTGTGGCCGAGTCGTACCCATTATGAGCCAGGACAACAAAATGTGTCCTCTATACCACTTGTGAACCCACAGGACGTTTTATTGCCACCTCTTCATATTAAACTTGGCCTTATTAAGAACTTTGTCAAAGCGCTCAATCGCGAAGGACCGGCTTTCCAGTACTTAATCAAGTTGTTTCCAAAACTGTCATACGCAAAAATCAAAGAAGAAATATTTGTCGGACCTGATATTCGAAAAGTAATGGCTGATGCAAAGTTTACAAAATGTTTAACGCCTGATGAAGCAGCAGCATGGGCATTGTTTAAAAATGTTGTTCACAACTTTCTCGATAACCACAAATCATCGGATTACAAACAAGTAATCGACAATTTTTTGAAGAATTACCATAAGATTGGAGCTCGAATGTCTCTCAAGATACATTTTCTGCATTCACATCTTGATTTTTTCCCACAAAACTTGAGCGATACGAGCGACGAGCGAGGAGAGCGGCTACATCAAGATATAGCGAAAATCGAAAGGCGATACCAAGGATTTTGGGACGAAAGCATGATGAGCGACTACTGTTGGACCCTAAAGCGTGAAACAGATCCCAAGAAATATAAAAGACTCAGTTCAACCTCTGTTCATTTCTGATTTATACTTTTCAATTCAATAAATGGCCGTTAATGGTCAAGATTACTAAAATCCTAAAAAAATCATAAAAATAAAAAGGTCAGGCCATGTTCAAAAGAAGGTACTCAAAAATTTAAACGATCTAATAATAAATTATCACGAAAAGTAACTGATATGTTATTCAAGGTGCCAGTTCAAAGTGAACATACGTAAAGTGTATATTATCTAAATTTAGTAATAATATATTACCATGAAAAGTAACTGTGATATTTTATTCAAGGTGCAAGTTCACATTGAATATACATACATATAAGTAAAACTGATTACAATTTGATTCTAGAAAATAAGTGCGATATGTTATTCTTAGTGCACAAAATATAATAGTCGTTTATAGAGATTTGATTTGAAATTCATACTAGCCCGTACAATGAAAAATAATTGCTCGTAATTCCAAAATACCAATTTGTTAATGACTCAGAAAAATAACATGGCGGCCTGCTCTCAAAAAACTATGATGTTTCTCGATGTCCATTTAGAAATAATGTCGAAGCTCTTACAGAATAATTACTACAACATTTGAAATACGAAAAGTATTACATTAGAAGAAGATTAGATTAGAATAAGGATTCAACGTATTTTTAAAAGCTCTACACACACAACGAAGTGAATATACAAAACTATATACAAATACCTTTTTCTTCTGTGTTTCTGAAGAAAATTGTAAGTCAAATGAAACCTTGCACTTTGAGAACCATGTCACTTACTTTTCAGAGTCAAATTGATAAATTTTTTTTGTATATTTTAATGATATTTATTTCTCACTTGTATCTTGAATAATTAATATGTAATTTTTTATTGTATATTACGACAAATAATCAGTAAACTTTTTAAGCGTATAGCTTTATTGTAGTTGACCTGAGAACTGTACATTTATAAATTTTACTTAATATACACCCGTTTCGAGCAACAAGGCAAAGTTTTCTGATCAATAACTTACTCCCTGAAAATACGGTATAACACAAATCGGAAGTTGATACGAAAATTCGAAATTTTACTAAAGAAAGATTAGAGGTTTTTAATTTATACAATTTTCACAACTCTTATTTCAATTATTTATTCTACCCATCGAAAGTTTTTTGAGAGCAGGCCGCCATGTTATTTTTCTGAGTCATTAACAAATTGGTACTCTGGAATTACGAACAATTATTTTTCATTGTACGGGCTAGTATGAATTTCAAATCAAATCTCTATGAACGACTATTATATTTTGTGCACTAAGAATAACATATTGCACTTATTTTCTAGAATCAAATTGTAATCAGTTTTACTTATATGTATGTATATATTCAATGTGAACTTGCACCTTGAATAAAATATCACAGTTACTTTTCATGGTAATATATTATTACTAAATTTAGATAATATACACTTTACGTATGTTCACTTTGAACTGGCACCTTGAATAACATATCAGTTACTTTTCGTGATAATTTATTATTAGATCGTTTAAATTTTGAAAGGTTTAAATTTTTGAGTATCTTCTTTTGAACATGGCCTGACCTTTTCATTTTTATGATTTTTTTAGGATATCACTTACTTTTTAAAGTACAGATATATAGAGCAGCTTTCTAGTAATTCAAGTATCACAAATATATGTATTTTCGATTCTTATCACATAACTTTGTATAAGTAACAATTTATGCAATACAGTTCAAAATAATTGAAATATATGGTATATATGTACATATATAAAATATATAATTATATTATAGTATACATATATATTTTATTTAATCATATATGTAAATGTTTGTATAATTGTAATAACTTTTAACGATACATTGCACATTTATTTCAATTGCAACAGAATGAATTTATATTCTTGTATAAATATTGAAAATAAAGAATGGGCCCCTCCATCGCCCATTCTCGTGAGAACGCAACCATATATTTTTCTTTGTCTCTCCGATTTTAACACGACATACATATTTCTGTCTAATAATTTTTTTCTTGATGATACTTTTTGAAATGTCATGAAGCCTAGGTCAAATTAAAAACTTATTGCACTCATTTTAATGCAGCGCTTACAGCAGCTTTTATAAAGCGCCAGAGCAGCCGATATTTTATTTTGGCGCTTACGGCAACTTTTATACAGCGCTAGAACAGTTGATGTTTTAATGTAGCGTTTACGGCAGCCTTTATACAGCGCCATTATTTAATCTGATCTAAGAACAATATGTATGCCCCTTGTGCTCCTTTGGGCCATTTTTTCTTGAACACTTCCATATCATTAGAGTAATACCATTCCGATTTTGTGTCAGCTCTCAACATACACGTGTAGTGACCACGATTCATTTCTTCACCTTCGTGAAATATAGCGCTTATTAGCTTGTACTTTTTTTTATTAATCGTGATATTACTCGTCGGCACGGCGGTAATCCGATTGTTGATAATTTTTTTAGAAGCACCGTTTACAAAAGTATATAAATTGAGCTGTATTACTACGACGGATAAAGTTGATTCGATTACGGTTTTCGTTTTCAACACGGTGCCCTTACATTCGTTACAATTGCCGTTTATCGTTTCCCATTTAGAAAATTCTACATTAATCAAACTTTGTAGAGTGACACCTTTTTTCCTTTTTAATGTCGAATGTATAGGTAATATTAACAAACTACTGCTTTCCAGCTTAGTTACATTGTAATTACATTTGACATTTGAGCAACATGTTACGTGTTTTAATTCGAGTTTTAATACATCATTGATGTCGGAATACGTCGACATTAGAACCGTAAAAAGTTCCGAAATATCTTGTTGTGTTCGTTCTTCGAAGCGTTTTTCGACAGATCTTCTAACCGCTTGAATGTTGCAATATTTACGTTCACCATACGTGCAGATAGCATCAATCAATGCATTCGATGCTTTATTTTTCAGTATTTGTTGCCTAATACGTACGCAATGAAACGCACATTGTAATATTACATTAGCGTAACACGAAACAGCATCGTTATTGCAAAGGCCATATATTTTCCACGTAACTATACTTTCTGGTTCCTCACAATCATAATTCTGCATATCATCAATGATATTAGGGATATCCCATCGACGATCGTACATTTTCACCTTTTTCTCGGACGGATTGATTTGTGGCAGTTCAGATTTCAATATAGATCTCAGTCGATTATATTCTACAATGTCTCTCGAGTTTGCTTTAACTGATGCTGGATTGAAATTTATCAAATGTAGGCCTTCCCAATTTACTTACTCGTGACAAACCTACATAGGCTTGACCATCACTGAATACAGTCGTTCCTAAATCCATCATTGCATTGTTACATGTAATTCCTTTGATTATAAATAATTCGACATTCTTTAATTTGTCTCTCAAAGTTTTCAAGACCATGTCTGACAATTGTGTATATTTTGGTGTAGATTCATGACTAACGGGTAGTTGAAACATTCTATGGATTGTCAAGCCATCGATATTGAATGCTGCGATACCCGTGGGAGCAGATATGGCAGTCGTTTTTTCCAAATTTATTCTGATCCAATGTTTAATTGTTTCAATTAGAAAACTTTTCCCTGTACCACCCTCGCCACTTACGTACAGTCGCAGAATCTGATTCTTATCTTGTAAAACTTGGCATACTCCATCAAAGACTCTTTTCTGGTCTTCGTTCAATTGCGACATCATTTGCGATAAATCAATCGGGTCGTCAATCTTACCAAAATCTTCCAGATCTTTCATCGCGTCGTCAGCTTCTATCGGATTACAATCCAGTTCATCGTCATCGGATTTGTCTCTGTCTGCTGTTTTCAGATAATTTTCGCGCTTCTCGATTAATTCAGCAACGTTCTCAAAAGCTTTCTGTATTTCTTCGAGCCTTTCGTGATATTTCATTGCCTTCGTTAAAACAGACTCTGAATTCTTAAAGGCATCCGTGTAAGTCTCGAATGTACCTTTGAGTTCACTCAAATCTCTCCATGGTTTGAACAGAAGAAGCAGCGAGTAAAAGTATTTTTCGGGCTCAGTTTTTATATTAAATCGATAATGGTTAATTAAATAATCCTTTTTTCGTTTTTTTTTAAATAAACCCGATGCCAGTTTGTAACACTTGACTTCGTCATTATTTGGCATCTGTTTCGTAATTTCCCAGAATCTGGCAAAATCGTACAAATTCAATGATTCTAATTCCTGAGGTTTATTTGGATAGTAATCATCGATGAGTGACGAACAGTAAATATTCGTAGAATTTTCATCGAGAGCTTTCATTTCATTAAATGTTTTAACTTTTCTATTTCTCACCTCATTAACATCGATCCATTTGACCATGGTATCATTATCCATATCGTACAAGAGATTCCCTAATAGTGTATCCGCAGCTTCTAAAGCACCGCATTCTCTGTTATTTAATGAACGCATTGCAAAATTCCACAGTTTCGATGCCAAGGACTTATTCGAATCTATCACTTCAAAGTCTGTATTGCATTTTTCCGACTTTGTCGTGTATTTTGTTCAATATGAGTTTAAAAACTCTGATTTTTCTCTAATAAATTGTATGTCCATATTTCCCTCCCAGGCTAATTTAATAGACGGATTATAATCATTTATAAACCTTTCCGACTCCTTGCGAGGAAGATCGTACAATCTGCTCTTACTGCGTAAATTTTTGTTACCGACTATCGAAGTGATAACGTCTCTTAAAACGAAATTCTCAGTAACTGGCCGAGGAAAATCGAACCGACACTTTCTGTATATATTAGTTGCCGTTTTTTTCGTACGCATGCAATACGAGTTATGTTTATGATTCTGATCACTTATTACCGTATTGTACAACGTTGGCGAAACATTTTCATCTGGAATTTCACACGTTACGTATTTTCGAATAAACGTAGCAACTTCTTCATCCGGCGATTTTCCTAATACTGGAGCATCTTTTATCCAAATCATACAATGCATGTGCTGAATACCTCTACTTTGATATTCCAGTCGCCAGAAGTAATGAATAACCTTTCCTATTGGATTATCGGACGAACAAATAAAATCAATCATGGCTTTGAATTTTATGCACATGAATCTAGATGTACTTACAGGATCGTATGCGACTAGTTCGCTGATGCCTAACTTCTCTTTATCGGGATTCATATCTCGTAAATATTCACCCAAATTGGACCATTTCCATTCACTAGGACTCAAAGTCAAAAACCACGTCGCTGGACCGTAATGCAAAGTCATGCATTTTACATTATTGGACGGTTGTTGCCAAAATTGATCCATATTTCTCAATTTTGCGAAAATACTCATTAAATTCGATTCTAATTCGTAACCTTTCAATTCGTTCAAGTATCTACCAGCAGTGTATCTCTCTCGTGGGTTAGTAACCATTCATCGTATAATAGATACCACTTTTCAACTGTCGGTAGTTAGCATCATTGAGAAGGAAAAACAGATACTGCAGATTCAACCTGAATCTACTATGTTTCGACATCAATCGTGTTCTAATAAATAAATATTCCGGCAATGCAAAGTTTCTATCTTCTCGTTGTCCATTGACACCATCAGGATATAAATCAGGGAAACCCATGACATCCAGATATTTATAACGATTATCCATTGGAAAATCTTCAATTTTCACCATTTGATAAAGCTTCAATGCAGATTCGTTATCGATTCTTTTCGCGTGTATTGGGTATATTGTATACTGATCGTTAATATTCAAATGTTCAGTGATTTGTGTGAGAAAAGCCGTACGTTTTAAAACGGTTTGATCATTATTATTTTTGTTTTGCTGTACATTGTACAAATTCAATGCTGGTAATTCCTCAACCACCTCATTTATTTCGTCATTGTCGCTTTTCTCATCGACAATCCTATATTCTGTTTCCTGCAACTTATCCTTTAATAGATCATCAGATGACGCTGGAAGACGAATTTTTGAGTAATGAGGATTATTTTCTTTCAACCATTGTAAAGCCTTGTAACGGCGTAGCCGTTACTAACGCCTCGCGGGCCGATCACCCGCCCGCCACTTGAAGCTATGGCGCCTAAGGCGCCCCTAAGCACAAAATCTTAACTGATACACGGGTCACCCTACCCCAGGGGCGCCCCACTACAACCCCCAGAGGCGCCCCACTACGACGCCGGCGTTACCCCCACCACAGCCTCGAGGTAGAGTGGGGGAACCGCCGGCAGGGTATATAAGCCGGCTCGACGGATGAGCCGGCACCAGTCCTGCTCCAGACCTCCTAGCCAGGCAACGGGCTTCTCGTTGTTACGCCGGGTTTCCCGGTTTCTGGCCTCCTACCTTTAGTATCGGGCAACGGGTTTCTCGTTGTTACGCCGGGTTTCCCGGTTTCCGGTCTCTTCCTGCTACACGCCGGGCAACGGGTTTCTCGTTGTTACGCCGGGTTTCCCGGTTTCCGGTCTCTTCCTGCTACACGCCGGGCAACGGGTTTCTCGTTGTTACGCCGGGTTTCCCGGTTTCCGGTCTCTTCCTGCTACACGCCGGGCAACGGGTTTCTCGTTGTTACGCCGGGTTTCCCGGTTTCCGGTCTCTTCCTGCTACACGCCGGGCAACGGGTTTCTCGTTGTTACGCCGGGTTTCCCGGTTTCCGGTCTCTTCCTGTTACACGCCGGGCAACGGGTTTCTCGTTGTTACGCCGGGTTTCCCGGTTTCCGGTCTCTTCCTGCTATACACCGGGTGACGGGTTTCTCGTCATTCGGCCGGGTTTCCCGGTTTCCGGTTTCTTCCTGCCATAGGCTATACGCCACCATACACCGTATCTCTAAGTTATACCGGGTAATTTGTAAATCTTTTCCGGACACCGCTACAGGCTATACGCCTCCTTATTTTGTTTATACCGAGTAGTCAATAAGTTTCTCTATTTAGGGCTTTATGCCAACAAACATTTCGTTTATACCGAGTAGTCAGTAAGTTTCTCTATTTAGGCTTTATACCAACAATCATTTTGTTTACTTGTTTCCTTTTGAATAAACCAAAGTATTGTTAATAAGGAATAAGCGAGTCTGAATCTCCCCCTTCCTCCCGAATCCTGGAACCGGCGAGCCGATCCGCGGCGTCGGGAAAGGTGAACCGTTACATGGCGCCCGAACAGGGACCTGCCCAGTGGAGATCCCGACTCGCTTAAGCCTATCCAGATGCCCGCGTGGGTAAATCAATTATCAAAAACCGAAGCTATTGCCTTGGCCAAAAGACACGGAATCGATAGCCAAGGAACTTTAGACGAGGTCCGCCGACGCCTCCGCCGATTTGTCGGGCAAAACCCCGCGCTATTTCGAACTCACCTACCTGTGCCCACTATCAACGTCGAAATGGCCACCGGAAGCCCAACCAAAGACGAAGAAGCTACCACCCCGACACCTGTTGAACCAGCCAGGATCATGGACCAGATCCGAAAATGGGGGTGCCACTTCGAGGGCAAGGACCCCCTGGCATTCCTCGAGCGTACGGAAGAGCTGTGCCTGGGCTACGGCTACACCGACGCCCAGATGCTGTTAGGGCTACCCGAACTCTTACGGGGAGACGCCCTGCTGTGGTATCGCAACATCCGCGATACCATAGCCAGCTGGGCCAACTTTCGCCAAGCTGTCCGCCAGCAATACCTGCCAAGCGGGTATGAGAGAACAGATGAAAAGGACGATCCAGGGACGTCAACAACGCCCTAAAGAGTCCTTCCAAAAGTACGCCACCGAGGTCCTGACCATGATGCGGCGCGCCGGGGGATATTCACCCCTAGACCAACTGGAACAGCTCTACGAAAACATGGATCCGGAGTACCAATTGTACATCCGTCGGGCGGACGTGCTCAGCGTCGGGGATCTGAGCATCCGAGCCACCGAATACGAAGAGGCCGACCGCCGAAGACAGGAACGACGAAGGCCCGAGCCCACCGCTACGGGCCCCCCCAGCGCACCACGCGCCATCTCGCGGCGCTCCCGCGACTAATCACCGACACAGACGGGCCACGAGGTCCGACCCCCCGCCGCTAGGGTCCGCAGGGGGAATTCGGTTTTCTCGCATTCAAAGACCCCCCGTAGGGGTATATAAGGGGAGCCGGGTCAATGACCCGGCTCATATTGCTGCGATGAGTCAACCGACCATCAAAGCGCTTTTTGGTGATATCTCCTCCTCGGAGGAGAGTGAAGGAACGGCTGACGAGCCAAAGGGGCCGCCTGTCAACCAGGCCCCAGCGGCGTCGGTCCGGCTCCCTCGGCCGGGGGTCTCGGTCCAGCGGTCGGACGGGCAGCGGGAGCGCCGAAGGGCTATCCTGCTGACCATGCCGCCGCCACCGCCGGGTCCACGGCCGAGGGGAGTCCGGGCCGAACTACCGCGGCGTCCCGCCGTTCCTCGGGCGCAGCCAGCCCGGGCCCTCCCCGAGAGGGTGGCGGGGGTGGGCGCCGTCACAGCAGTGGCGGCGCCCTCCTCCCAACCACCAGCTCGGGAGGTCCGCAGGCCGCCTCCCGCGTCGCCTGTCGTCATGGTTACCCTTGACGACGGGCACGTGGTGGCGGTCCCGTGGCACTGCGCCCACGCTACTCGGAAGTTCCGAGCCACCTCCCCCACTGGACGGTGGATAATACGGTTCGACCGATTCGGCCGACCCCGTACGATCCGCCGTCTAGAGAGGGGGTAGTGTAACGGCGTAGCCGTTACTAACGCCTCGCGGGCCGATCACCCGCCCGCCACTTGAGGCTATGGCGCCTAAGGCGCCCCTAAGCACAAAATCTTAACTGATACACGGGTCACCCTACCCCAGGGGCGCCCCACTACAACCCCCAGAGGCGCCCCACTACGACGCCGGCGTTACCCCCACCACAGCCTCGAGGTAGAGTGGGGGAACCGCCGGCAGGGTATATAAGCCGGCTCGACGGATGAGCCGGCACCAGTCCTGCTCCAGACCTCCTAGCCAGGCAACGGGCTTCTCGTTGTTACGCCGGGTTTCCCGGTTTCTGGCCTCCTACCTTTAGTATCGGGCAACGGGTTTCTCGTTGTTACGCCGGGTTTCCCGGTTTCCGGTCTCTTCCTGCTTACACGCCGGGCAACGGGTTTCTCGTTGTTACGCCGGGTTTCCCGGTTTCCGGTCTCTTCCTGCTACACGCCGGGCAACGGGTTTCTCGTTGTTACGCCGGGTTTCCCGGTTTCCGGTCTCTTCCTGCTACACGCCGGGCAACGGGTTTCTCGTTGTTACGCCGGGTTTCCCGGTTTCCGGTCTCTTCCTGCTACACGCCGGGCAACGGGTTTCTCGTTGTTACGCCGGGTTTCCCGGTTTCCGGTCTCTTCCTGTTACACGCCGGGCAACGGGTTTCTCGTTGTTACGCCGGGTTTCCCGGTTTCCGGTCTCTTCCTGCTATACACCGGGTGACGGGTTTCTCGTCATTACGCCGGGTTTCCCGGTTTCCGGTTTCTTCCTGCCATAGGCTATACGCCTCCGTACACCGTATCTCTAAGTTATACCGGGTAATTTGTAAATCTTTTCCGGACACCGCTACAGGCTATACGCCTCCTTATTTTGTTTATACCGAGTAGTCAATAAGTTTCTCTATTTAGGGCTTTATGCCAACAAACATTTCGTTTATACCGAGTAGTCAGTAAGTTTCTCTATTTAGGCTTTATGCCAACAATCATTTTGTTTACTTGTTTCTTTTTGAATAAACCAAAGTATTGTTAATAAGGAATAAGCGAGTCTGAATCTCCCCCTTCCTCCCGAATCCTGGAACCGGCGAGCCGATCCGCGGCGTCGGGAAAGGTGAACCGTTACAGCCTTATACATTTTATTAATATCTACCAAATTTTCCCAAACCACTTTAGATTTCTTGGGTATACCTCGAACGAGAATGTGCAACTCGTGATTTGAATTTATAGGATCTTCCGGAGGACATACCTTATCCAATGTTTCTTGTAAAGGCAGAGGCAAATGAAATGTTCTACCTTTTTCTAAACAGAGTTCGTTTATATAAGTTTCTTGATTTAAAATGTGCTATATTTAAATTATTTAATTATTTTTTTTGTTCAAGTACAATTAACAGCAAAAACTGCATATACGTAGGTATGTATTTGACTCTACTGCCATTACTTGAAACAAATACATTATTCGATATTAACAAATTGGAACTCTGGAATTACGAATAATTATTTTTCATTGTACAGACTAGGTTTAAATTTCTGAGGACCTTCTTTTGAACATGGCTTGACCTTTTCATTTTTATGATTTTTTGGAGATAGGGTGAGAGAGGACGAATGAGGGTAAGAGAAGACGAGATAGGCAAAAGAGGGTGAAAGAGAACAAAAGAGGGTGAGAAAGGACGTACGAGGGTGAAAGAGGTGAGAGAGGGTGAGAGAGGACGAAAGAGGGTGAAAGAAGACGAAAGAGGTCGAAAGAGGGTGAGAGAGAACGAAAGAGGGTGAAAGAGGACGAAAGAGGGTAAGAGAGGACGAAAGAGTGTGAAAGATGTCGAAAGAGGATGAGAGAGGGCGAAAGAGGGTGAGAAAGAATGAAAGAGGGTGAGAGAGGACGAAAGAGAGTGAAAGAGGACGAAAGAGGGTGAAGAGGACAATAGGGTGAGAGGGAATAAAAGAGGGTGAAAGAAGACGAAACAGGGTGAAAGAGGGTGAGAGAGAATGAAAGAGGGTAAAGGAAAGACCGAAAGAGCGTGAGAGAGAATGAAAGAGGGTGAAAGAGGACGAAAGAGGGTGAAAGAGGACGAAAGAGGGTGAGAGGGAATGAAAGAGGGTGAAGGAGGACAAAATAGGGTGAAAGAGGGTGAGAGAGGACGAAGAGGGTGAAAGAGGGTGAGAGAGGACGAAAGAGGGTGAGGTAGGACGAAAGAGGGTGAAAAGAGGACGAAAGGGGTGAGAGGACGAAAGAGGGTTGAAAGAGGACGAAAGGGGGTGAGAGGGAATGAAAGAGGGTGAAAGAGGGTGAGAGACAATGAAAGAGGGTGAGAGAGGACGACAGAGGGTGAAAGAGGCGAAAAATGGTGAAAGAGGACGAAAGAGGACGAAAGAGGGTGAAAGAGGCGAAAGATGGTGAAAGAGGACGAAAGAGGGTGAAAGAGGACGAAAGAGGGTGAAAGAGGGTGAAAGAGAACAACAGAGGGTGAGAGAGGACGAAAGAGGATGAAAGAGGCGAAAGAGGGTGAGTTAGGGCAAAAGAGGGGTGGGAGTGGAGGTGGGGGTGGGGGCGGTATGTGGGAGGGAAAGGGGTGGGTGGAAGTTGAGGGAGGTGTGAGTGAAAGGTGAGAAGAGATTTATATACAATATATATTATATATATATATATATATATAATCCTGATGACGTCAGCGGACGCGGACAGAGAAGAAGAAGAAGAAGACGACGGTACTTCATTTTTCATGAAAAACGTCACTTTTTGACCGCTTGTATCTCCAGAACGGCTTGACCGATTTTATTCCTTCTTGGCTCAAATTACTCGTGGCGATGCCGCCTTTCAGGTTATATTACGTGCAATTCAAAATTTTTTATATTTTAGTAGTTCTACACCCCCAAAAAATGGACTTTGATAGTGCAGGATAAGGAGACTTGTAGTGTCTTTTAAGGTCTTTTAGGGTTTGAACATGGCCGGAGACACTACCGCGTCTCCTAATAATGAATTTATTGAATATTTCGAAAACTAGAACCAATTTCAAAAAACGGGCTGCTGATTTGAATTCAGCCTTCGGATTTACCTTATAAACAGCTTTTGGTTGCTCAGGTCCAAAACCGTGTACACTTGTGTAATTTTACTAAAAAATAATAAAAAATATTATACTAGTTTCATATTAATAAATTTTTAACTAATATCCATTTTTTTAATGCGTAGCTTCACTTTGATAAGGATCAATGGGAACGGCAAAGAGTTGATAGTTCAAGAAAATTGAAATGCTCATCTATTCCATCACTACAATGTTCCACAGAAAATTTTTCAACGACACCTTACATTCATTGGCATAACAAACATAATTGTTGCCGTCCATATCATCCTCCAACAGTAAATATATTGACATCAAAAGTATCAGAAACAACAGGAACATCAAAAACGCCCCGTTATACCGTATACTAACTTCACCACGCATCTGAAGCTAGCAATGTTTAAGATGGTGTCTAGCAGTGCCGTTCACCGCCACCCGCTGGGAAGGCCGTTCACCCACTCACCTCGATAACGGCCGTCTACATATACCCCCGCTTCCTTCACGTTCAGGCTATCCCAGAGCGCGCGGGCCATCCCCTCCACCTCCGCCCGGCGTGAGACCCGAGGTATCACGTGCATTAGCACAGTGGCCAAGGTCACCAGCACGCTCTTCTTACTCTGGTGCTGATCGAATTCACTCTGGTCTAAAGGCACGCACCAGTTACTTCCATCCCGTACCGCATCTAATAGGTCCAGGTCAATTTCTTCATTCCCTTTTTCACCTGCGAACAGGATCGAAAGCTTACTCTCGTAGAGACCTCCCTCGACCATCTCGGACAGGTAGTTCATCTTTCTGTTGAGGCAATTTCCGGTCTTCACGACACCTCTAACCTTACCGGCTTCTGGAACACAATAAATTATTGGCAAATAAGCTGAAAAGATTACATCACACAAAAGAATCATTGCAAGCAGAAATTTAGTACCCAGTTGCATGACGACTAACAAATAGGTTTAGATTTAAAGATGGCAAAAGGAAGAAAATAAAGTAATGAAACGATTACCAATGAATTATAATATAAGATGAAATAGGGCACACAGGGCTATTCAGATTTTGTCAAAAGGTTTCCAATTTTCCCTTCAGTTCAAACACTTCAGAGAGCGTTGTATTTCATTCACCTTAGACAATGGAAAAGAGTTGAAATCTAAATTTCTAAAGTTGAAAACTAAGTTACAGTTTTAAGTACAATAAATATTTGTCATTTATTTTCGAATAAAGTTGAATTTACTCAAACATGTTCAGAAATGAATTGGTAAGATAATTTGATAATCAAACAACTTGCTCTTTTCTTCTACTCTTTTCTTCTCAGACGAAAATTATTAAATAATATTACAAGTGATGTAGACAAGTTCAAACAAACAGTAAATGTCTCAAATATAAGAGTTCGAAAGAATGCATAATTTATATTTTGTAATAGACGGATTCGCCGTCGCCGACGGCTACGAATCGACGGATTCATAGTCATCATCTTAAAAACGGATAACTTACCAAAGAGAAGAAGAAGACATGAGTTGACGTCTGCTTGATATTTAGACAAATGAAAAACAAAATCCCACCATGCCACCAGGCGCGGATTTACGTATTTTGCCGCTTGGGGCTAAAAAGTAGCTGCCGCCCCTTGTATATGGTAGTGAAAAGTAGTATTTTTATAAGAAATACATAACGCGATCTGAACATGATAATGATTTCTAAGTGTAACAATTTTTAACAAGCCTAACGTCCGTGTAAAATAAATCCGAAATGTAACAGCTTTTAATCTAATGTAACTTGTCAACTTGTATAATATTGCAAAAAACCTACGTGCATTAGCTGGTATTATAATTATTTATTATATGAAATAAAATTATATTAAATGAAATTATTAAATACCACTCAGAGTGTGCCACGAGAAGGCTGCACGATAGGACTTCACATTCCGGTTTTTTGTTTTTTTGTTTTTTTTTTGTTTTTTAATTTTTTTAATTTTTTAAAGTTTATTTTTTAATTTTTTTAATTTTTTTAATTTTTTAAATTTTATAATTTTTATAAGTTTTATAATATTTACTTTTATTATAGTTTAATTTTTAATTGAGTTGTTGATTTTGATTTTAAATACTTGTTAAATGAAACATTTGTTAAGTGAAAGTCCTTTAAATTGTGAATTACTTCTTTAATTTATTACCTTATTTTATTATCTTTCTACGCGACTGAGTATCAGCAAATGAATCAATTATATCATCATAATTTATACGTTTTGCGATTTCTGACTCAATTGTAAGAACTGCTGAATAGTTGAGGCGTTCATCACACATCGTAGATCGGAGATAATTTTTGACGCGCCGTAGTACTGAGAAAGATCTTTCTGCTGAACAGTTCGTTACAGGTATGCATAAGAAGATTCTAAGTACGATGTTAATATAAGGATACACTTCTTGGAGGCCTTTATCGTAAATCATTTTACAGATCTCCCAAATAGTGCTCGGAGGTTCATTTAAATTTTTTAAAAATCCAAAGAAATGGAGACACTCATTTTGAAATGATTCTGAATCTGGCAAGTCTTCTTTATATTCATTACTTAATCTGGCAGCATTTTTAGCAATAGTTTTATCATCCATTGTAATTCCATTAGTTAAAAAACCAAAACTCGTGCTCAACTTTTCATAGACTGCTTTTCGACGTTCTAACTCTGCAACTATTCTATCAACTATGACATAAAAAGTATTGATTTTAAAGTTTTCTCGTTCAATGAATTCGGTTTCAAAATTTCGTGATTCATCGTCTTGGAGTTTTCTTATCCTTTTTTTTTCGATATATCTTCATACTCTGTAATAAATGATTTTTTAAGAGCAGCATTTTCATAGGTATCAAAAGCTTCCCTAATACTTTCAACATAGTTTATTAGTGAACCGTATAGTTCTGCTACAGTATAAAGATCAATGTCAACTGCTTGGAGCTTCTTGCTAGAAAAATAAAATCTCTGTAATAAATTGTCCCATACTAAAGAAAAAATAACTGTTTCAAGGCGTTGTAGTCGACGAAGGTTACCTGAAGCTTCACATCGAGTACAAGATTTTTCTGTTTCATTTTCCGCAATTGATGTAAGAGCTTCAATCACTTTATTCCAATCTTTATTAAGACTCTGACACGCGTCATAACGGGCTGACCATCATGTTTGTGACAAACCTTTTAGAGTTTTGTTTTCACGTTGTGTTAAATGTCTCTGTAATATTTCCCAGCGATTAGTAGAACTTGAAAAAAATACATACAAATTTTAAAGAAGAAGAAAAAAATCATTACTTTCTTTACAACTTGCTGCATGTTCTTCAACTAAATTCGGGGAATGAGCTGAGCAGGGAGAGTATACAGCATTTGGAGAAATTTCGTTAATTCCAGCTTGTAATCCGGCATATTTTCCGGACATATTCGCGGCATTATCATATGATTGACCTCTACAATTTGCAATGTCGATATCAAAAGCCACAAGCACAGTGATAATAGTATCAAAAAGTTCGATTGATTTATGACCAGCATTCGGAACAAAACAGAGAAACCTCTCTACAGGATGTACATTTTCCAGAACATATTTCACAATCACTGCAAGTTGATCGGTATGAGATATGTCTGGACTTGAATCTATTTACTATAATGGAAAAATACTTGGCACTCTTTAATTCTTTAATTATTTGTTTTGTTACTTCTTCAGCCATTAACTTAACGAACTGTTCATATGTAGTAGAAGATAAATACGAAGTGTGGCCTTGACCTAGATTACCGTACTTAGCTATATGCTCTGCCAAAAAAGAATCGAATTCAGAAATAAGTTCAAGACACATTATAAAATTACCACTGCTTGACGAACCAAACTTCTCGATATGACCTCTTAAAGGTAAACTTGAAGTTACCAAAGCACGGACAGTGGCTACAACCCGTTTTAAAACGTTGCGCCAGTATCTTTTCTCTGTATCTATTTGATAAGAAAAATGTGTGTCAATTTTTCCAAGAGTGTTTGATCTCATTTTCATTTCTAAAACACACGACTTGTGTTCAAAAGAATTCTCGTGATTTTTCAATGCATCATTACCATGCTTCCAGTCGTCAAATCCTTCTTTTGCTATTTTTGTAGTTCCACCAAATAATTGTCAAGGAACACAAAAGACTGAACCAGAACTTTCTGAGTACATTAAATACGATCGCTTTACTATTTGGCCATTGACAAGTTGGGTTTTAAATAAAGATTCATTTAAATATCGATATTGCTTACCACAAAGTCTCTTTGAGCGAGAAAAATCAAAACTTTTATCATGAACATCTTGGTTAATTTCATGCTGCAAAACGTATTTACGTGTAGCATCGTTTATTACCCATAAAGCTGGATCCTTTACAATCACTGCAACGTCTTTTCCTGTGCCGAAACGCCAAGTTCGGTCAGGGGAGCGTTCAATTTAAATATTCTACTAATCTGAATCTTAACACGGTAAAATTCGGTAAGGAAAGAATTACTTATTCGTACTTAGGTACATTCGGTACTCACGGTACAGTTGGGCGCCAGGCGCATGTGAACGCGCCACGATACTACTGTGAACGGTACTTAAAGTCACTTCTTCAAATTTCATACAGAGTTGCGAGTCTATAGAAGTGATGGGTCTATGGTTGAGAGAGAGGTATAGAGAGACATACACGTGGTGTTATAATTTGACAGAGATATATATATTTGACACTTAGGATTTACAATTTGACATCTGGTAAATACAATTGGATAATATAATTAGGTAACAAACAGTAATATATAAACTAGCGGTAGGAAAACAAAAATATAATATCATAAGATCGGCGAATATCGGTATTTCGGAATTGATTTACAAAATTAGTATTAATTATACAATGTGAAACATCTTATATAATTTCGCGACACTTGTATACGAACGGGATAAACAAAGACAAAATCGGTAAACGTTATGAGGGTCCAACTTATTTTCGCGGACACGCGGTATAGACAGAGGTCACAATAAGATACTCCGAGACACGGTGCGGTATGCAAAAAAAAGTAACAAATAGAAGACGGTAATTTCGTGACTCTCCCGCACGACTCTCTCGCCGAGTCGAAAAAATGAAATATTTAACAAACTCGCGGAGAACGGTTACACGCAAATTCCGAAAATCTAATAATCGAGCATATAAGGAACGTGACTCTACATATCTCGGTAACCCGAATTTATGATAATTACTTTCGAGACGATGGACTGTCGGCGGCACTTTTCGGAGAGGGCTCGGCTTGCGAAACGCAAAGTCGGCTGGCCCCGCGATACAATACTCCCAAAAAAGAAAAGAGAGAGACCGCTCTCTCCCACACAAAACGACACAAAAAATGAGAGAGTGCGGTACTCACGGTAATTACGATATACGATCAATACCTACGGTACCAACCAACACGGATCTACGACTACTCGAGAGGCGGCTTACAGTTTCTGGCGGTGAAGTCTGGTCCTCGGATCGCACGATTGGGAGTTCTGGAGGCACCCTCTCTGTTCTAAGGCACACCGAACAGTGGAGAGCCGGGCCTCGCGCGCCTCGGTACTCTACGTACCGCGCCGATCTCTCGCGCATTCCCTCGATGATAGGGTCGATGGCGGGGCCCTAAAGTCTTCCCCGCCTCCCCCTCTAGCGGGGTAGTTCGCTCGCCGGTATCTTCCTGCTACTCGAGAGGATTTTTCTCCGGGTTTGTTCCTGCGGCTTTTCTCCTGGGGGAACAAGCAGTAGGCTGGCTGAGCCCTCCGTCGTCCTTCTCCAGGAGCGGTCCAGGTGTAGGCGCGACCCGGAGTCCTCTCGGTATCCTAGAATATCCGTACGGCATCAACATTGCGCGAAAGATAATAAATAAAATTCAGCTACTTGATACTTAACTGCGCGCGGTCCCGTGCTCTCTCTCTCTCACTCTCGATCCATCCTTCTCTCTCGGCTGTGATATTCCGGCATCCTCCATCTCTCTCTCTCTCTTGCTTTACAACCTCTCCTGCCGCTCTCTCGGGCCGTCGTTGTCGCTCTCCCTACGAATCGTGTTGCACGCGCATCGACGGGCCGATGCTGCGTGCAATTGCGATTCTCGCAAAAATACGGTAATAAAAAACGGAACAACGCAAACGGATCGCACCCTCCCCGAAATGAGGGGCGCTCCAGATCCCCGCGTCCTATCCGATCGGGCTTTTCGCCCTTGTGACGGCGCTCTCAGAAGCGTCACGTCACATCACATTAGAATTAACTGCAAAATTATTACTTTGATTGATATTAATCATAGAAGACGAGGTAGTTGGCTCTGGGGACTTGGAGGTGAAATTAGAATTAGAGTCTATGTCACACGCTGTTGATACAATTTCTTTTATATTATCTGAATCAGTAATGGGAACCAGCTGTTTTGAAGAACCAGCAATGGGAATTGCTGGTTCTTCAAAGTTATTTAGTTGATTAACAACTTTAGGTTGATTAAAAAAATTATCAATTTTAAGAGTTTTCTCTATGACACTACGTTCTCTCTCAGCCTTATCCAACCTTCGTTTCTTGTACTGACTTCCACTTAACTGTTTTTTTTTTAACTGTTTGGTCGAGAGGAATCAAGTAGAGATTGTGGCTTTAACTGTTTTTGTTTGTCACTCATGTTTCTTATATAATATTATTAATATTTAAGAAAAAAATTGAAAACTGCGGTAGCAGTCTAATACAAATTATAAAAAAGAAAAATTTTAAAAACAAAGTAAAAAAAGAAAAAAACCGCGATTAATAATTCAAATTTATATATATATATATATATATATATATATATATATACTAATCAAGAAATTTATTTGATATTAAAATATGAAAGAACATAAATGAATTTATTACCGCACGCTAACTCTCACGTATTATTGCCGGTTGCCGGGCTCGGCCTCATATATGTAACAATCGAGTCTCATTTTTCACGCGAAATAGGGTTTTGGTGGGCACGACACACCGCGGCGTACGGCTGAACCTCAGCCGCTGAAACGCGGTCCTGCGGCACGACGCGCCGCCGCGCCGCGCCACGTCGTGTCTCCATATTTTGCCGCTCCTATATTTTGCCGCCCTGGGCTATAGCCCATTAAGCCCCTATAGTAAATCCACGCTTGCATGACACCATCTTAGCTCTTCCTCGTGTGAAGCTAAGATGGCGGATTGGTGGGATTGTTGTCTTTTAGTGGTCAGGGACTTCTAAACACACGAGGTGGAATTAAGATGGTGAATTGGTGGGATTGTTGTTTTTTAGTAGTCAGAGACCACAAAACACACGTGGTGAAACTAAAAGGGTGCGTTGGAAACGTGAGATTTGTTGAGTTTCGGTGGAAAGATAGTGGGGGAATTGTGTGCCGCCGAGTGTCGCCGAACGCCTTAATGTTTCCTCCTCCATAAATTGTAAGTTAAAAAACTTAAGCGTATCTTCGTATACAGGTACACCAAAGATATTGTTATCATAAAATAATAATTACATTTGTTAGATACGCTAAATATATAGGTTTTAATATCTTTAAATATATATTAATCTTAATAAACAAAAAAAATTATTAATATAAATTTAACGTATAAGACGGGCAACAAGAGCCAAATCGCGGATGACAATGCGTTATCCTAACGAAACTAAAATAATTTTTCGTTAGAATTAAATACCGGTGCACAAGGCACCAAATTTTTACTTGGACACGGCCAAGATTTTAAATATGAAATAATCTCATATTTTGAGATTTAATTTCAATACCCCTTTAACCCCCCTACGGAAAATAAATAAATGAATGCAAGAGAAAAATATAGATCCAAAAATCGCTGAATCGGGAATCGAACCCGAGACCTTTCGCTTGCCGGGCGACTGCTCTTCCAGCTGAGCTATTCAGATCCTTTCGATTCTATACTTTTCTCTGTTATATATATTAATGTTGGTAAACAAACGCATTTTTTAAGCCAGCGTGTATCAAATATAAGAGTTTTAACAAGGCTCTGTAATATAAATATAAATTTAACGTATAAGACGGGCAACAAGAGCCAAATCGCGGATGACAATGCGTTATCCTAACGAAACTAAAATAATTTTTCGTTAGAATTAAATACCGGTGCACAAGGCACCAAATTTTTACTTGGACACGGCCAAGATTTTAAATATGAAATAATCTCATATTTTGAGATTTAATTTCAATACCCCTTTAACCCCCCTACGGAAAATAAATAAATGAATGCAAGAGAAAAATATAGATCCGAAAATCGCTGAATCGGGAATCGAACCCGAGACCTTTCGCTTGCCGGGCGACTGCTCTTCCAGCTGAGCTATTCAGATCTTTTCGATTCTATACTTTTCTCTGTTATATATATTAATGTTGGTAAACAAACGCATTTTTTAAGCCAGCGTGTATCAAATATAAGAGTTTTTAACAAGGCTCTGTAATATAAATATAAATTTAACGTATAAGACGGGCAACAAGAGCCAAATCGCGGATGACAATGCGTTATCTTAACGAAACTAAAATAATTTTTCGTTAGAATTAAATACCGGTGCACAAGGCACCAAATTTTTACTTGGACACGGCCAAGATTTTAAATATGAAATAATCTCATATTTTGAGATTTAATTTCAATACCCCTTTAACCCCCCTACGGAAAATAAATAAATGAATGCAAGAGAAAAATATAGATCCGAAAATCGCTGAATCGGGAATCGAACCCGAGACCTTTCGCTTGCCGGGCGACTGCTCTTCCAGCTGAGCTATTCAGATCCTTTCGATTCTATACTTTTCTCTGTTATTTATATTAATGTTGGTAAACAAACGCATTTTTTAAGCCAGCGTGTATCAAATATAAGGCAAAAATTATTAATGTTTATAATATTATTACAATATTTAATAATATACATATATATATTTAAGTAACTATATTTAAGTAAGTAAATAATGGAAGACCGTGTTGATAACTGCTATAACAAAGTAAACTAAGGACGCAATGGAAAATTAATAAAAAATAATTAAAAAAATAAAAAGGACGGTTCTTGCATATTTTTAATTTTTATCTACTTTTCTAACATAAATAATACAATTACTATTTGAGCGGTTATTTTTCATCTTTCAGTTTGGGAAAAGAGCAAAAAATTGTTTTTTAAAAATGTAAATATAATAATTCAAATCATAAAATTGAATTATATTTTCTACTTCAATGACGCAGTGCGATGATATTGCAACCCAAAATATCTCTTTAATGAAGACACGTGCGTGTCCTTTTAAGGATGTAATGATGCACCCCCTATCGTTCCTGACAGAACGTTGTAAGGCTGCACTGCCCGGCCGGTGTTCGCCTGGCGCAGCCTTCCGACGTTCGGTCGAGAACGATGGGGGGTGCATTGTTACATTCTTAAGAGGACACGCATCTTCATTAAAGAGATATTTTGGGTTGCTATATCATCGCACTGCGTCATTGAAATAGAAAATAAGTAAACTTTTTTTACATAAAATGGAGGATATTGTATATATCTCAATTTCTTCGTAATAAAATTCCTACAAAAAATTACAAGACATAAATCTTAAGAAATACAGTGGTACGAGCAATCACCCGGCAAACGAAATACCCGGTATTGCCGCACTTTCCTTTATATAATGCGACAGAAAAAACTATGTATGTGAAAAAAACTAAAACTGTGTATGTGTGTCCCTGGCTCGGTTTTTTACAAATAAGATTGCCACCTTTTTGGGTTTTGCACAAATTAAAGGAGAATAAATGAGACAGCTGTAGGCTTTCCGCTCTCTCTCTCTCTCTCTCTCTCTCTCTCTCTCTCTCTCTCTTCTCTCTCTCTCTCTCGCTCTCTCGCTCTCTCGCTCTCTCGCTCTCTCTCTCTCTCTCTCTCGCTCTCTCTCTCTCTCTCTCTATCCATGTCTCGTTCATTTCAATATCAATTCGTCGTACTTTTTTCTTTAAGAAGTATGGCTGAACTATTTGCATTTATTATATTAATAATTAAATCGTATAAAATTATATTATTTATTTATAAATACAAACATAATACAGCAAATAATATATAATAATATTAAATAAATAATAAATAATATATAACAATATTATATATATATATATATATATATATATAATAATTATTAATATTAAGAATATTATTCGGCTCTTGAAATCAACACATAATATATATATATATATATATATATATAATATATTAGCTGTAGAGCCCAACACGATGTTATTGCGAAAATTTATTTTTTTTGCTAATTAGCAATTAGTATCTTTTGGTTGAGATCTCTAATTCCCGTGTTTCCTTTTAATCCCCCTGTAAAGCAAGTCGAGAAAAATATCGGTCCAAAAGTCGGCTGAATCGGGAAACGAATCCGAGTCTTTCGCCTGCCGGATGACTGCTCTTACCATTGTGCTTATTCAGACCCTCCGAAACGATACCTCTTTCTGTGCTTTTAACTAAATTACGCCGTTTTTTCAGTTCAGGCGTAAACAAACAATATTAAGTACATTATTCGGCTCTTTCTACTATCTACACATCTTCTACTATCTACTATCTACTTTCTACTATCTAAAATCAACACATAATACATATACATACATATATATATATATATATATATATATATATATATGTATGTTTGTATGTATATATGTATATATGTATATATGTATACAGGGTGCTTCAGAAAGAAAGATACATATTGCAGGAGGTTATAGTATGAACTATTTTGAGTAAAAAAGTTCATATTAACATGTATCCAATTTTCAATAGGTGTGGAGTTACAGCCGTTTGAATGTTACGCATCAATGAAATCTGCCACAAATGAACAAGAATTTAATAATGACTTATCTTTGCAAAAAACTTACAATAATTAATAAAGAGCACATGAAGAATTTACTGACGAAATTTTGAGCTACACATTCTGAGAGAAATTTTTCGGAGAAATTTTTTATTATATTTTCATATATTTTGATATTTAAAAAAAAATTATCTTTTCGTTTGTGTATTAAAAATTATTTTTAGCTTTGTCTTGAGTGATTAGAGGATAATACTGAAATTAAGCGTATAAATGTCTGGAAAATGAAGAGGTATAAACACTGATCTGACCTATTAATTATTTGTACAATTTTGTCAGTCGATCCTGACACTAATTGTAAAGCTCATACTTAGAACATTGAAAGAGATTAGAGAGACACTTTGCGCTAACATTCCACGCGATGCACATTGAGATATGATTACTCGGTAACAACATTATGCTGGTTATGTTGCAGAATTTCTTTTTAAACGAAAATTTACATTTAAAGAACGAATAGAGATATTTTTTTATATAATGACAAAACATTATCTATTTTTTTTGTAAAAGAAGATAAAATATATATGTTTTTACATACTGTAGTGTATAGATACGCTACTGAGCGAGAAGCGTAAGGCGCACGCGTAGAGGTACACGCGGCAGAAGTAAGCTAGCATGGCTACGAGACGGACACGCGCAAAAGCATATAACTCTCTCTGTATCATATCGTGTAAGAGTAAGCAATAAAGACGTACATATACCTATATAAAAGGATACTACATTTGGCGACGAGGATAAGTCAAAAAAAAAAAAAAAAAAAAAGGAGAAGAGAGTTGAGACAAAGAGGATTAAGTCTAAGAAGAACATGGAAACGACAAATCTGCCGACATTCGACCCGAACACAGAAACGGGAAACGTATACCAAAGATGGACACGTTGGTTGAGGGCGTTCAAGCTGTTCCTGGTGAGCAAAAGAATAGAAGACGACGAGAGAAAGAAAGCAATGCTGCTACATTATGCAGGATTCGATGTACAAGACATTTTCTACGCGATACCGGATGCGGAAGTGGTTGTGGAAGGAGAATCGCAATACACCAAAGCCGTGCAAGTATTGGAAGAGTACTTCAAACCGAGAATGAATACGACTTATGAGAGACACATTTTCAGAAATCTGTCTCAAGGTACCGGGGAAACGATGGTACAATATGTTTCAAGATTGCGACAGCAAGCGAAGAACTGCAATTTTGAGGACGCAAGATACAGAAATCTGTGGTCAAGTGATCGAAAAGTGCCATTCAACAAATTACGCAGACGTTATTAGAAAATGCGAGGTTAACTGAACGAAGTACTGGAGATTGCAAAAACAATGGAAGCCGTCTCGCTGCAGACGAAGGACATAGAAGGTGAAGCGGTGGCTCGCATAACAGACAGAAAAAAACAGGTGAAGACGGGAGTGACGAAGACAACAAATAGCGTCGAATGTTTATCGGTGCGGATATAAAGGACACAAATATACAAACGAGAAATGCCCAGCGAGAGAGAAGACCTGCAGTAAATGTGGAAAACAAGGACATTTCGCGAGGGTTTGCAAGACAAGGATGGAGACAACTGACAACAACTACAAAAAAAAACGGACAGAAAAAAAAAGGGTTCGAACGGCTCGACGAGAGGACAGAAGAAGAAGAAGGAAGGGAGCACGCGTTTGGCCTGAGGAGAGAAGAAATTGGCGTAACGAACTATTAACATTTTTATTGATGTATCGTCAACACCACACACAGTTACAGGAATATCCCCCGCAGAACTATTGTTTAAAAGAAAGCTAAGAACGAAAATTCCGGAAATTAACGATAAGAGTGAATTTGTAGAAGCAGAAATTAGAGAACGCGATAGTTGGTTAAAAGAAAAAGGAAAACAATATTATGACAAGTAAATAGAGCCAAAGAATGTGATTTAGGTCAAGGAGATCGTGTATTAGTTAGGGCACCAAAGGAAAATAAACTAAGTCCAAATTTAGTCCGGAAGAATATAAAGTAAATAGAACGAAAAGGAAATTCAGTAACACTACAGTCAGGGGAAGGAAAAAAGTATAAAAGAAAACTTAACACAAGTAAGAAAAGTCATAGATTTAGAAAGCGAGGAATCAGAAAGCGAGAAAGGAGTGGTGGAGGATAAAGAAAAGGAAAGAATAGAAAGGGATCAGGAACGAACAGAAAGCGATGAATCAGAAAGCGTAAGCAGGCCGCCATGTTATTTTTCTGAGTCATTAACAAATTGGTACTCTGGAATTACGAGCAATTATTTTTCATTGTACGGGCTAGTATGAATTTCAAATCAATCTCTATAAACGACTATTATATTTTGTGCACTAAGAATAACATATCGCACTTATTTTCTAGAATCAAATTGTAATCAGTTTTACTTATATGTATGTATGTTCAATGTGAACTTGCACCTTGAATAAAATATCACAGTTATTTTTCATGGTAATATATTATTACTAAATTTAGATAATATACACTTTACGTATGTTCACTTTTCTAAAAATTTTATGCACCTTTTTTTTCATTGCTGGAGCACAGTCGACATCATCTGCTATCAGTAGAATTTCATCACTGTCGATTTTATCGAGCATTGCATGTGTTCAAAACCTTGCACAAATAACACGTGGGCAATAAACAAATTGTATCAATCGGTAATTGATTCATATAAGTGCAAAGTTCATTCAATCTTTCGTCGCAACTACTTTCTTTAAAATTGATTCTTCTAGACTGAAGAACATTGATGTCAGAATCCGTTACTAAACCTATTCGTATTCTAGAAAGTATATCACGATATGTATTATCGCATCTTTGTCGCATATTAATCAAAAGTTCGTCGTACTCGAACAATCTCCACAAATCACATCCACCCATGGTACCTAAATACTTCTGAATCTCTGATCGAGACATTTTAACAAACGAAAATTGTCCTTTTACAGGAGGAAGCTGCAACAAGTCCCCAAACAGGAGAATGTGTTTTCTGCAAAGGAAACCATCATCTGTATCTGTCGTATCAAAGATTTCACATAATCGTAGATTGATTTGATAAACATAAGTGTCACATTTGAAATCATGGATACTTCATCGATTATAAATAATTCGACATTCTTTAACTTGTCTCTCAAAGTTTTCAAGACCATGTCTGACAATTGCGTATATTTTGGTGTAGATTCATGACTAACGGGTAGTTGAAACATTCTATGGATTGTCAAGCCATCGATATTGAATGCTGCGATACCCGTGGGAGCAGATATGGCAGTCGTTTTTTCCAAATTTATTCTGATCCAATGTTTAATCGTTTCAATTAGAAAACTTTTCCCTGTACCACCCTCGCCACTTACGTACAGTCGCAGAATCTGATTCTTATCTTGTAAAACTTGGCATACTCCATCAAAGACTCTTTTCTGGTCTTTGTTCAATTGCGACATCATTTGCGATAAATCAATCGGGTCGTCAATCTTACCAAAATCTTCCAGATCTTTCATCGCGTCGTCAGCTTCTATCGGATTACAATCCAGTTCATTTCATCGTCATCGGATTTGTCTCTGTCTGCTGTTTTCAGATAATTTTTCGCGCTTCTCGATTAATTCAGCAACGTTCTCAAAAGCTTTCTGTATTTCTTCGAGCCTTTCGTGATATTTCATTGCCTTCGTTAAAACAGACTCTGAATTCTTAAAGGCATCCGTGTAAGTCTCGAATGTACCTTTGAGTTCACTCAAATCTCTCCATGGTTTGAACAGAAGAAGCAGCGAGTAAAGTATTTTTCGGGCTCAGTTTTTATATTAAATCGATAATGGTTAATTAAATAACCCTTTTTTCGTTTTTTTTTAAAATAAACCCGATGCCAGTTTGTAACACTTGACTTCGTCATTATTTGACATCTGTTTCGTAATTTCCCAGAATTTGGCAAAATCGTACAAATTTAATGATTCTAATTCCTGAGGTCTATTTGGATAGTAATCATCGATGAGTGACGAACAGTAAATATTCGTAGAATTTTCATCGAGAGCTTTAATTTCATTATGTTTTAACTTTTCTATTTCTCACCTCATTAACATCGATCCATTTGACCACGGTATCATTATCTATACCGTACAAGGGATTCCCTAATAGTGTATCCGCAGCTTCTAAAGCACCGCATTCTCTGTTATTTAATGAACGCATTGCAAAATTCCACAGTTTCGATGCCAAGGACTTATTCGAATCTATCACTTCAAAGTCTGTATTGCATTTTACCGACTTTTTATATTCTACTTAATTTGTAGTTTCTTATTACTACTAAAATAAATGTACTTTTAATAAGAGTAAATAAAAAAAGCGATTTATAAATCATTGTCCGAAAAAAGATGTATAAGCTATGTCAAAGCTGATCTAAAATTTTTATGAAATCAGCTATAAATATTTTAGAAAGAAAATTAAATAATATAAAATTATGTTACTCAAAGAAATGTTTTGTGTGTACACACCGATAAAGTTAAAAAAAAAAGTAAAATTATTTGATACAGCAAAGCAAAAATTGGAAAATTTATCTGCTCTAAAATGCAAGATGCCAAGTCAAAAATTAAAATTTAAAAACTTATGCAAATTTAAAATTAATATAAAATAAAAAGAAATAATAAAATTTTAGTTAAAAAAACTGGGCGCGCTGCTAAATAATATTCTAATGATATTAAAATTAAATTGTTACTTTTAAACTCATTGCAATTAAAAGGGGGGAGAAAGAATGAAAGAGGGTTAGAGAGGACGAAAGAAAGTGAAAGAGGACGAAAGAGGGTGAGAGGGAATGAAAGAGGGTGAAAGACGACGAAACAGGGTGAAAGAGGGTGAGAGGGAATGAAAAAGGGGTGAGAGAGGACGAAAGAGGGTGAAAGAGGACGAAAGAGGGCGAAAGAGGGTGAAAGAGGACGAAAAAGGGTGAAAGAGGACGAAAGAGGGTGAGAAAGGACGTACGACGAGGGTAAAAGAGGTGAGAGAGAGTGAGAGAGGACGAAAGAGGGTGAAAGAGAATAAAAGAGGGTGAGAGGACGAAGGAGAGTGAAAGAGGACGAAAGAGGGTGAAAGAGAATGAAATAGGGTGAAAAAGAATGAAAGAGAGTGAGAGAAGACAAAGGAGAGTGAAAGAGGACGAAAGAGGGTAAAAGAGGTCGAAAAAGGGTGAGAGAAGACGAAAGAGGGTGAATGAAAGAGGTCGAAAGAGGGTGAAAGAGGGCAAAAGAGGGTGAGAGGGAATGAAAGAGGGTGAGACAGAATGAAAGAGGGTGAGACAGAATGAAAGAGGGTGAGAGAGGACGAAAGAGAGTGAAGTGAAAGAGGACGAAATGGGTGATGAAAGAGGGAACGCGACTGCGCGAGAGAAAAGGGGGACGAAAAGAGGTGAATGTTGATGATGAATGAAGAAAGAGGGACCGAAAAAAGAGGGACGAAAAGAGGGTGAAAGAGAGCGAATAGGGTGATGAAAAGAGTGACGAGGACGCACAAATAGGGTTGAGAGAGGACGAAACCCGAAAAGAGGTGAAAGAGACGAGCGAAAAGATGGTGGAGAGGACGAAAGGGGTGAAGAGGGCGAAAGAAGGGGATGAAAAATGAAAGAGGACGAATAATAGAGAGTGAAAGAGGGATGAAAGAGTGCGAGAGAATGAAAGAGGGTGAGAAAGAGAGGCGAAAGAGGGTGAATGAATGAAAGAGGCGAAAGAGGTGTTGAAAAGGACGAACGAACGAAAGAGGACGAAAGAGGACGACACGATAAGAGGGGTGAATGAATGATGTGAAGTGTGAAAGAGGGGCGGAAAGGATGGTGGTGAAAGAGGACGAAAGAGGGTGAAAGAGGGTGATGAAAGAGGGTGAAAGAGGACAACAGAGGGTGAGAGAGAACAAAAAGACTGAAAAAATAGGACGAAAGAGGGTGAGTTATGGCGAAAGAGGGGTGGGAGTGGTTGATGGGGGTGGGGCGGGATGTGGGAGGGAAAGGGGTGGGTGGAAGTTGAGGGAGGTGTGAGTGAAAGGTGAGAAGAGATTTATATATATATATAATCCTGATGACGTCAGCGGACGCGGACAGAGAAGAAGAGAAGAAGAAAAGGAAGAAGAAGACGACGTTTCTTAATTTTTCATGAAAAACGTCACTTTTTGACCTCTTGTATCTCCGGAACGGCTTGACCGATTTTATTTTTTCTTGGCTCAAATTACTCGTGGCGATGCCGCCTTTCAGGTTATGTTACGTGCAATTCAAAATTTTTTATATTTTAGTAGTTCTACACCCCCAAAAAATGGACTTTGATGGTGCAGGATAAGGAGACTTGTAGTGTCTTTTAAGGTCTTTTAGGGTTTGAACATGGCCGGAGACACTACCGCGTCTCCTGATAAAAGAGATTCCTAGAACATAGGTGTGGGTTATGCTATATTACATATATAATTCCGGAAGTAGAGTTTCCCTGTAGGAGAAGCGAAACCTAAGATTAATTTTTGTCTTGCAAAACATGCGTAGGCACAAAATTGATATTAACAAAATTGATATTATAAAAGGCCTAAAACGAACGGTATTCATAAAATATTATGAAAATTTATTATTAATTACAAACGTTTCGAACATTAACTGATGTCTTCTTTAGTGTATAATTAGGTACATTACATTAGATGCAAACAAATGAATTACGCATTTTTATCCATGTGTTGGTAGTCAAACGATGTCGATATTTATGTTAAATTTCATGGTTGTCCAATATAAGAATTGCTTACAATTAGTCAAAATGGTATGTGTCCGGAATAATCATAATGTACTATATCCGGACACATACCATCTTGACTAAGCAATTCTTATATTGGACAACCATGAAGTTTAACATAAATATCGACACCGGATATAGTACATCATGATTATTCCGGACACATACCACCTTGACTAAGCAATTCTTATATTGGACAACCATGAAGTTTAACATAAATATCGACACCGTTTAACATAAATATCGACTACCAACATATGGTTAAAAATGCGTAATTCATTTGTTTGCATCTTATGTAATGTACCTAATTATAATGTTTTATATCATATTTTTTGTTTTACATTTTGATTTTTTTACATTATATTTTTTATTGATATAAATTATATTTCTCCAACCGCGTCTGCAGCCACGTCTGCGACCTATTGTCAACTCACGTCCATCGAGCGGTTTTCCTTTTTACTGTAACGAACAACTTTACCTCAACTAGGCGCGAGACACTACCGTGTCTCTTGACCTATTGTCAGCTCGCGTCCATCGAACGGTTTTCCTTTTTACTGTAACAAACAATATCAAACAATATTAACGCATATGTATGTTTAGTCAAAATTTTGCATAATTTCAAGTAAGCATAACTCCGCTAAAAATGATTGTAATGGAAAATTATTTTTCCATTTTCAAACTTGAAGTCTCTACTTTAGAAAGTACTCGTCAGAATTTGAATTTATCCTCTACCTTCCTTCGTTACTGCTTCAAAAGTAAGACGTCCGGGAGAAAGTTTGATCTAAAAATAAATTTAAGTAGATTTAAAACATCTATGTAAATCTTCATTGCTAGATCTATCTAATTCTCTGTAGATCTTCGTAAATCAATTTAAATTTAATGTATGTAAAGCCAATTCGATCTACTAGCGTAAATCTATTTAGATCTAAATAGATCTGCAGTGATATATCTATTTTAATCTAAATATATTTAAATAAATATACTTAAATTTAAGTAGATCTTAAGTTTTCCATTTTTTATATCTAACAATATTTAATTCGATATAATTAGATTTATTTAGATCGAATCCCGGGCGTCTTTTGATTCTAAAAAATTGCATATTTTGACGCACTCTTTAGGGTGAAATATATTTTTTTCGCAAATCATCAAAAATTTCGTAATATGGATTGTTTCTTATAAATTTAAAAAAGAAGAAAAGTTCGTACAATTTTATTTCGCCGAGTTATTACATATGAAAGTTATCTATACAACTTTCCTATTTATCGCCAGCAATAGCATTACCCGACACACATCAACGATGATTGCGCGACAAATTGCTAATGAAGTTTTACCTCACAGAATCAGTGATCAAACAATATATATTTTACAAAACTTTTGATGAGATTTGGAAAAAAAATTTACATTACATCAGAATGCGGATAGATTGTTGATTACGATAATACTACTCGTTCTGATAAGTATAATACTTGTCTCCGTGCTGGAGATCATCATTTAGAACAAAATATTTAATAATTACATTAAATTGATTACTGTAAAGCAATAAAAAGGATAAATCTAAATTATTTCGATATTATTCATTCCTATAGTTAAAAATTTCGATACTCGAACAAAATTAATTTAATTATTATTAAAATTAATTTGCTTATACAAACGACGAATTTTTATTAATAATTGACCATGTAAACTTATTGTCTAGTGACCAGTGACTAATTATTTTACTTCTTGACAATTGCTTTCGTGCGTTTTATAATATTCGTGATTTACAATTCTTATTTCACAATTTAAATGTTTTATAATTGCAACATGACATCCGTTATTATTTGTGATTTGTTCATATATTTTATTGCCATTCGTTTTATAACATCTATTCTAATATTTATATATATATATTTTATAAATTAAACTTCGGCTCGTATACAATTAAAATATGTGATATAATAAAAGGCCAACTTAACGAGCTTATATGATATTAATTAAAAAATTTTTTTATTAATTTACGTCATAATATACAAAAGATAAGATAAACGTTTCGACTGTACGACAGTCTTTTTCAATATCATGCTAATATGTCAAAAAATTAATTTAGTCATATCGACCTTATTATAAATACAACATTTATGAGATTATCATATGACGAACGCAGTACAAAATTCATGTTTGTTGGCTTGAGTTAGAGCGTCAGATTTATGTATGTCATGCTGTTATATTATGTAACGACACTGTGAACAAATTAATATATCCGCTCAAATATTACATTTTAGATTTTTAATAAATAGTATTAACTTACTTTTTTGTCACGAACATAACACTTTTTTTAAAAAATTATTTCTTTTTACATAACATAATCACAATGTGTACTTTTTTAAAAAACAAATCGATATCTGTATCTCACAATGTCGGCGCGCTGTATATATACCCAATTTTTAAGATGACGTAGACAATTTTTTTAGAATATCAAAATAAGAACCGTCAAGACGCTCGGCGTCCTTTTTTAGGTTGATACTATTGTTTTCTTCTTTAATATATATCATTTCTGATATCAACCTTTTATAATAATTCTTTTCATAATCTAGGATTTTTGTGTCGTTCCAATTGAAATTGTGTGTAAATTTTACAATATGATCAGAAACCACCGAGTGCCTTGCAGAATCTAATCTAATATTATTTTTATGT
Organism: Nylanderia fulva; assembly: GCF_048542155.1. Lineage (NCBI taxonomy): Eukaryota > Metazoa > Arthropoda > Insecta > Hymenoptera > Formicidae > Nylanderia > Nylanderia fulva. Next base: position 75,717 of record NW_028190349.1, on the reverse strand, counting down.
TCATTTACTCTTGTACCTAATTGTCTTTTCGTCTGTCCTACATATGTAGCATCACAATTATTACACGATATCTTATATATGACCCCCGAATTATTTTGGAGCTTATCCCTGTCTTTTTGCGTTTTTATGACTCTGTTTAATTTCTTTAGACATCTGTATCCTACTGTTATATTTGATTTCTTTAATTCTGATGCTACTAGTTCCGAGATTCTTTCAATATATGGTATCGCTATGAATTTTTTATTTTTGTCGTTATTTATGATTTCGTTATTTATATCTTGAGTCATTTCTTTGTTTAATCTATTAACAATAAGGAACTTCAGTCTATTATTGATTTCTGAGAAAATGAGATCAAGAGGATAACTATTGCTCAATAAAATCTCTATGATTAATGTTAAATTTTTACTATGAAAACGGGGATGTGATAATAATATTGACCGGTCTACTAAATTATATATTACACTTTTTTTGTGGCATATAGGATGATTTGAATGATATGAGAGTGTTCTACCCGAAAATGTTTTTTTCTGAAACCAATCTATATATATTATGTTATTTATAATTTTGAGTGAGATATCTAAAAAACTTATGCTACGGTTATCCTCTCTTTCTATTGTGAATTTTAATCTATCGTGACAATCATTAAATTTTTCTACTAGATATGTGACTTGATCTTCCGGCAAGCAAACCAAGATATCATCGACGTAGCGATAGTAAAACCTTATATTAACATTTATAGTTTCAAGAATCCTAGTTTCTACATCTTGCATGACAATATCCGCAATAATTGGAGATAAAGGCGATCCCATAGGAGTTCCATGTATTTGTTTATAGATCGTTTCGTTGAATGTGAAGTACGTTGAAGTCAAAATGAATTTAATTACATTAACAAACTCATTTTTGTCTATTGATGTGTGGTTTTCAATGTAATGCCATCTATTATTTATGCTGTCTATTGCAAGGTCCAAAGGAACATTTGTGAACAACGATATCACATCCAAAGATACGATTGTTTCATTATTATTTAATTTAAGATCAGACAATGCGTTGCACAATTCAAAACTATTATTAACATGACTTTTCCCTTTGGGTAAACTTGTCACTAAAATGTTGTGTAAATATGCAGCTAAATGATGTAGTGCTGTATTGACCGACGATACTATTACTCTGAATGGAACATTTTCCTTGTGAATTTTGGGCAAGCCATATGCTTTAGGAAGCACTGAATCACTGGAACTTAAACAATAATAGTCTTTTTTTGTGATCCATTTATTTTTTAACCATTGTTAATTATGGCAAAATAAGAACTGTGTCTAAATTAATATTTTTAAAAGAATGTAGGACATTCAGAGTTTTACCTAAGCATCTATCGGACAATAGTAATATTAACGTGTGTCATTATAAATCAAAAAAAAGGTTAGACAGTGTGTTGCATAAATTTAGAATGGAAATATTAAACATAGAGATATTTGACTTGCACAGACAAATAGGGTATTTTAACAAAAACATAAGATACTTTACACAAAGATTAAATAACAACATCCCATCCCAGGTATGGCAAGAGATTTATAACCACCACAGTAGATTATTCAAAAAACAAATTTTAAACTTACATTACTTACATAAGAAAAAATTCTGTTGGTTATTGCAAAAAAAAGAATCGGATTACTATAATAATATTAAACCCATAGTTTTTTCTTGTTTAGAGAAAAATAGTGTAAACTCTCAAAATAATAAATATATTCATAACCACATTAACGCAACAAATTTTATAAACAGAACTATTAATCCATTAGAACAAACCAATGATAAATAGTTTATTAATTTGACTGATGTAGATATTCCAACTGATGTCACAAATTTATTGCAATTAGGTAGTGATTTTAGCCTTCCAATTAATACTGATAAAAAAACAGCTGTCCATGAATTTATTAAAGACATAGAAAGCAATTCGAATAACATAACTAATCTCACGACAATAAGAAACATAGCTATTCCACAGTTCTTTGTTTTTTTAAACAACAATACTAGAAAAGACATAATAAATGACAAACTTACTTTTATGTATAAAAAAACCATGACATTTTGTAAACAAAATCCCAGCATCATTTTCACAAGAGCAGACAAGGGAAACACGACCGTAGCGATGACCAAAGAATTTTATATAGACAAAGTTGAAGAATTATTAAATGACAAAGATAATTATATGACAATCAAAAACAATCCAATAATAAAAATAGAAAAAGACCTTAATAAAAATTTAAAACAATGGTTAAAAAATGAATGGATCACAAAAAAGGACTATTATTGTTTAAGTTCCAGTGATTCAGTGCTTCCTAAAGCTAATGGCTTGCCCAAAATTCACAAGGAAAATGTTCCATTCAGAGTAATAGTATCGTCGGTCAATACAGCACTACATCATTTAGCTGCATATTTACACAACATTTTAGTGACAAGTTTACCCAAAGGAAAAAGTCATGTTAATAATAGTTTTGAATTGTGCAACGCATTGTCTGATCTTAAATTAAATAATAATGAAACAATCGTATCTTTGGATGTGATATCGTTGTTCACAAATGTTCCTTTGGACCTTGCAATAGACAGCATAAATAATAGATGGCATTACATTGAAAACCACACATCAATAGACAAAAATGAGTTTGTTAATGTAATTAAATTCATTTTGACTTCAACGTACTTCACATTCAACGAAACGATCTATAAACAAATACATGGAACTCCTATGGGATCGCCTTTATCTCCAATTATTGCGGATATTGTCATGCAAGATGTAGAAACTAGGATTCTTGAAACTATAAATGTTAATATAAGGTTTTACTATCGCTACGTCGATGATATCTTGGTTTGCTTGCCGGAAGATCAAGTCACATATCTAGTAGAAAAATTTAATGATTGTCACGATAGATTAAAATTCACAATAGAAAGAGAGGATAACCGTAGCATAAGTTTTTTAGATATCTCACTCAAACTTATAAATAACATAATATATATAGATTGGTTTCAGAAAAAAAACATTTTCGGGTAGAACACTCTCATATCATTCAAATCATCCTATATGCCACAAAAAAAGTGTAATATATAATTTAGTAGACCGGTCAATATTATTATCACATCCCCGTTTTCATAGTAAAAATTTAACATTAATCATAGAGATTTTATTGAGCAATAGTTATCCTCTTGATCTCATTTTCTCAGAAATCAATAATAGACTGAAGTTCCTTATTGTTAATAGATTAAACAAAGAAATGACTCAAGATATAAATAACGAAATCATAAATAACGACAAAAATAAAAAATTCATAGCGATACCATATATTGAAAGAATCTCGGAACTAGTAGCATCAGAATTAAAGAAATCAAATATAACAGTAGGATACAGATGTCTAAAGAAATTAAACAGAGTCATAAAAACGCAAAAAGACAGGGATAAGCTCCAAAATAATTCGGGGGTCATATATAAGATATCGTGTAATAATTGTGATGCTACATATGTAGGACAGACGAAAAGACAATTAGGTACAAGAGTAAATGAACATAAAAATAATATTAGATTAGATTCTGCAAGGCACTCGGTGGTTTCTGATCATATTGTAAAATTTACACACAATTTCAATTGGAACGACACAAAAATCCTAGATTATGAAAAGAATTATTATAAAAGGTTGATATCAGAAATGATATATATTAAAGAAGAAAACAATAGTATCAACCTAAAAAAGGACGCCGAGCGTCTTGACGGTTCTTATTTTGATATTCTAAAAAAATTGTCTACGTCATCTTAAAAATTGGGTATATATACAGCGCGCCGACATTGTGAGATACAGATATCGATTTGTTTTTTAAAAAAGTACACATTGTGATTATGTTATGTAAAAAGAAATAATTTTTTAAAAAAAGTGTTATGTTCGTGACAAAAAAGTAAGTTAATACTATTTATTAAAAATCTAAAATGTAATATTTGAGCGGATATATTAATTTGTTCACAGTGTCGTTACATAATATAACAGCATGACATACATAAATCTGACGCTCTAACTCAAGCCAACAAACATGAATTTTGTACTGCGTTCGTCATATGATAATCTCATAAATGTTGTATTTATAATAAGGTCGATATGACTAAATTAATTTTTTGACATATTAGCATGATATTGAAAAAGACTGTCGTACAGTCGAAACGTTTATCTTATCTTTTGTATATTATGACGTAAATTAATAAAAAAATTTTTTAATTAATATCATATAAGCTCGTTAAGTTGGCCTTTTATTATATCACATATTCTAATATTTATATATCACAATTCTTTGACCCACATTTGATAGGAATATGGACTTTAACTCTTTTATTTGCGCATTTTTTATTTGGTCTTTATTTTGTATATTAATTTTGTGATTTAATTTGTAGATTATTATATTTATTTTATTATTATTGTATTGAAGAAGACTTTACAGTCGAAACGTTTGCGGTTTTTTAATGTTTATAAGTACAAAATAAATAAATAACACCCATTTTATTGCTTGTTTAGATGGTCTCAATATTATTTTATTTTTTAATAATTTTTTTAATTTATACGAACCTTCTAATTTTTTATATTAAAATTATAATTAAAATTAATATTAAAATTAATATAAATTTATTGCTGTTTTGTTTTCACAGTCGAATCAGTAATACAGTCTTAATTGTGATTATTAATACAGCACATTTTGAAGAACACCGAATCGAGGTAAATGTACATATATTTATAAAGTTTTCATTGTGACTTTTATTTTTCTTCCAAATGTGTCAAATACTTTATATTGCATATAATATACGTATTTTTCGCTTTCTCCTTTTCATGTTTTATATATCTATTGATACTTATTGTATTGTAAATTTATTTTGTAATCGAATGATAAATTATTGAATTAAGGCCATGTGTAACGAGCAATACGATATTATTTTATTATTTAGAGGAAAATTCTTAATTTGAAATAATAATTACACAAACGTTTCGAGCACTACTTGCTCCTCTTCAGTGCGCAAAAAAATAGTGATAATAAATAACGATAATAAATAAATACATAAAATTCTAATAAAAAATCCGCAATACATAGTCAATATAAGTTATATAGTTAAGTCATAGTTATAACGCAAAATATATTTACAATGAATTGAAACCATTAAAATAGTTCGACAAAGTAAGACCCCAATTAGAAGCAGAATGATTCGTCCGGTTATTCATAAAATATTTTAGAATTATTAATAAAAACTCGGAGTGACACTTATACATTACTCCAAACGAACCACTTATCGTTATTTGACGAAAGTCCCTCGATCTGGCAATGATTATGTCCATCCTCTCCAAATTATTTGATATTTGTTAAAAATTGTTCCGAATAATTTTTTTGCGCACTGAAGAGGAGCAAGTAGTGCTCGAAACGTTTGTGTAATTATTATTTCAAATTAAGAATTTTCCTCTAAATAATAAAATAATATCGTATTGCTCGTTACACATGGCCTTAATTCAATAATTTATCATTCGTTTTTATTGTCATACGAGCTTGAGCATTGGTATGTGATGGTTTGATTAGGTATTAATTTTGCATTGTTATTTTGTAATATTTTAAAATCTAATCTGTTACATCCAGACTTAATAATAAGGAAGAGTCAAAGGAAGTGCGTAACAATACTAATCTTGAATAACGCTGACCGGTGCGTTCGTTCGAGCCGAGCAAACCTGGAAGGGCCAAAATAAGTCAACGACCGGAAGAGTGACTTTTACTTTATTTAAAGCCCATTCACTCGGTGGTCCCTTTTTAGCAAAAGAATTTAATCTCTTATGCATAGGATGAGACCTTGTGCGATTATTGGTGTTGGAAAGGAACGAGAGGTGGTTTATTTAATTAATTGAATGCAGATATTCATTGGTAGAGAACTAATTCATTAAATTAAATAAAACATTTATACATTAAAAACGCGGTTATGTTCTATCGTTAAAATAATATAGGTATGAGTGTATGTATGAATGTGTTTTGCGGGTGATACATTAGTACGGAGGTCATCAATCGGAACTAGTGAGGAGAGAGAGAGAGAGAGAAAGAGAGAGAGAGTTATTTTTAAAAGATAGTTGAGCGTCCCGATTGGTTAATATAAATTTTTATCAATAATAACAATAATAAATACATTATGTGTAAGTATGTGTGTAAGGTCATGGAAAATAAAATTAAAAATTTATATCTATATTAGTGTGATTAAGTCTTTATGTTCCCCGACCCACGGTCCTAGCTTGTTACGGAGGGCTCTATGAACCGGGATCGGGTCGGACACGAATGAGTTTTCTATAATCCGAACCACTTCTTGCCTTAAACGGCGGTTCCGCCGATTTCACGCGTGCCTTACTGCGGTCCGCGAAATCTGGTTTTTAGAAATGTCCACTACAGATGCGAACAATTAAAAATAACTGAGTTTTGGAAATATTTGCGTGGTTAAATAACTCCTGGATTCTCGCGAGAGGGAAGAAAAAAAAATATATATATATTAAAAATCAAGAACAAAAAATTAAATAGTATTAGCGACATCTGATCTATCACTATTTAAAATTCCCAATCAAATAAATAGTCACGATATAATTATTGCGAGCGTCGAATCTAAACCGGTTTTAAAATGGTATCTTCATTTTATATTTGCAGGTACTATACCTAATGGAGTGAAGTACAAGATTTGGCGAATAACGATAAACTGATACATTAACGTAATTTTATCGTTTCAGAATTTTTTGTAATTGAGAAAAAATGAAGAGATTGATAAAATTGTGTGGAATAAATAAAATTTTTCTTACGCATGTGTTATCGATTAATTACTATTTAAAAGAAATGTTTACATATATACATAATGTCAAATTTAAAATACCTAAAATCTAATATAACATAAATTTAAAAAATAGTATAATTAACAAAATTTGTGTTACTTGTCTGGTGCTGCATATGAATCTATTTTTTATTGTTAGCAGTATTATTAAAAATATAATGTCTCTCTTTATCTAAGTGTTTTAAATATCTAAAAAACGTTAGAATATGTGTATGTGTACGTGTGCATATTTTTATTTCGTAGCTGGATTAATTAAGTTACTGTCAGTAGAGATTTAAATAACTTTTTTTCTTTGTACGCGTAAATGCTATGTACTAATACATACGTGTATACATATATATATATATATATATATGTATATATATATATATATATATATATATTTTATGTTAAAAAATATGATTCTATTTCAAACAACATAAATGACTAAAATAATCTTAAAAATCGCCCTTTAGGAAAAAGTTAGTAGCGTCAATTTATTTCCCCCTCAAAATTCTACAACTTTTATTTGAAACATTTTTCTCTAGAAACAATATTTTTAGAGATAAAAATTTGTAACGCTTTATTTTGTCCACCCCGTATAGTTTTTTATAGTAGAGTAGTCGATAGACAGTTTATTCGACGACTCGACGACTCGTCGTTCTCGGTAGTCTCATCTCCTCTCTCGTGGAATATGTTTCTGGCGCATTCCTCTGTTTTGAAAAGAGAAATCAAATCCGGATACAGTGAATTTAGCGAGATAATTAAAAATCAACCGTGTATTCGTTTATGTTAACAGTGCTAAAATAAAATCAGATCAATCTTTCGAGATTTTGTTGAGGAACGCAACAAAGAAAAATATAAACTTTGGAAATAATCGACCAAACTAACAAGTAATATTTGTTTATTGAATTTCACGACGTTTCGACCATATGGTTGTGGTCTTTTCCAAGTGAGAAAATAAATTTAGTAATAATTAAATCATCATACAGCAGTATCAATTTTTAGTGAGAAATACAAGTCACAATTAAAACTAAAATTAAATTGAAATTGTGAGACAGCCACAACATATCCCAATAAAGGATCACGTCAGATTCTGTTTGGTCGATTATTTCCAAAGTTCATATTTAAATACTAGTGACTGTCATTAATAATTGGGAATTTAAAGAAAAATATAAATTTTGCACTTTTAACACATTTCTTTCATACAATTAATACAAAAGCTAAAGAATGCATAAATTTAATATGGAATTGTTTAATTATTAAAAATTTAAAACCTATGTAAAAAAAAAGTTTGACTGATTTGATTATTTAATTACTCTAAAGTATATATTTATGCGAAATAATGTGTAAAAAAAATTTCGTGCTTTTGTGTTGCGGATTTCTTCTCGTCATTTCGTCATCGAAATCTCAGCAAAATTCCATCAACAACAAAGAAAAGGGTGATAATTTGACGGTTAAGTTACAATACGAGATAGACACGCGGCGGATACTACAACAATTTATAGCGACGAAATAAAAACACTGCGATATGATTTGTACAAAAAGTTTACCACCAATACGCAATATGAGGAAATGCAGAATTTTCGCACTATTTCCACGAATAACAACCGCGGGGATGTTGATTTGATACAATATAAACTGAGCAGGCATACTGTTCAGAATTATGATGGTGAGCAAATACTGATGAAATCTTATACAAATTCGACAAATGTTAATCATCAAAGAAACTTTACGTCACAGGAAGTTTATGAAAACTTGACTGAAGGGATTGATTCCATCTCGCATAAAGCTCTTAAAAATTTCAGTAATAGAAGTAACATCGTCCCATACAAAATGTGCTATAATATTACTTGCATTCTGCTGTCCTCTCGGTCATCACCTGAATGATGACAAATGCGTTCCTGATAAAACTAAGAACCTATTCCCGTATGTGTACGCATATACGATTGATTCGATGCAGAGCGAAAATAAGAGAGTGGACGACTTTTTTCGGCTGGCCGTCTACGATTCGTGCGAGGGAAAAGATCGCTTCCTGCTTCCTAAAGGTTATCAGTACAATTATATGGTTTTTCCCAATGGTTCCATCTATTTATCTTATTATGAAATATTTGCTAATTTAACATCATATTGTCTCGCCGTCATGGAGGGAGATAGATTCGAAGTGATCTTCTGCTCAGATATGTTTGACGAGATTGATAAATTGACAAATGATAATGTAGATTGGAATGTACACATAATAACCGCAGTTGTTGGTATCCGTACACTATTTTTGATATCAATATTTCTGGCTTTATATTGCGCAATTATAGCAGTGCTTATATATTTGTGAGGCACAATATATATTGTATATTTACTTAATTATTAAATAATCTTTTTAATAATATATATATATATATATATATATATATACAGGGTGTATCATAAGTCACACCGCATTTCTGGGGAATGAATTTGTCAAGTCAAAATAAGTCGAAAATAAAGAATGACAAAATTACGTTTGAGCCTTCTTTAAATAGTTGCTTTAATAGACAGACCAATGCTACAGCGAGTGATAAATTATCTTTTAAATCGTGCTAATTTGTTCATTTAAGTTAATAGCGGATTATTTGAATACCTTATGTAATTTCAACCTTGTTGTCTATTTATTAGTTAATTTATGTTATGTTTTCAACTTACAATTAAATAAAAATGAATTTTATTCCAAATAAATTTTTCGTTTATTTGATTGTCACTCTTTAAAGAAAGCTCAAACGTAATTTTGTCATTATTTATTTTCGACTTATTTTAACTTGACGAATTCATTCCCCAGAGATGCGGCGTTACTTATAATACATCCTGTATATATGTATATATACACACATATATATATGTACATGTATATACAGGGTGTCTCGCAACGTGATGTCCATACTGAAACTCTGTATTTTTAGTGTCATTCTAAGTCGAAAAATCTTAATATACATATGCCCTAAGTCAATTTTTAATATTACAGCGAAAAAACAAAATTGCATTAAATAAGAACAATATTATTTATTAAAGATAAGAATATTATTTATTGAACAATAATATTAAATAATATAAAATTTTTATGAATTAAAATACAATAAAATTTAAATGTATACAATATTTATAAAGTTCATATTTATAATAAATGCAAAATAAATTTTTCTTTAATTTACGATAATGCTTCTCTTGTATTAAAATATAGATTTTATAGTAAAAGTTATTTTAAGTTTTGCTTTAAAAAGGTGCAACACAAATTGCAAAAAAAATGTTGATTTTATATTATTAGCATAACAGTAGGTGTATAATCTTTTGTTATCATTTTCCAGAAGAACTTTGATGTATTATTTATATACATTTTTATTTCTAAACAATTATTAAAAATTAGTCAATGTAATATGAAATGAAAATTAGTAAGAAGTACATATATGTGTTTCATTTATTTAGTTTAATGTCATTTAATGTATATTAAAAATATACATATATGTATATGTTATTTTTAAATTATATTTTTAAATTACATTTAATAAATATTATAATTGAGATTTGGATTTGTATTGTTCCAAGTTATTCCTCATCAAAAAGAGAAGATTAGATTATAGAAGTTTATATGTAAGCATAATTAGTAATTAATTATAGCATTAGTTATTAATAATAATAATAATAGCAATAATTATAGTAATTAGTTATTGCAGTAATAAATTATAACATCTCTTTTCTGTAAATAAAAATCATATTTTACATGATTGTGTGATAAAAGAATAAATTTATATAAATTAAAATAAAGCAAAAATTGATCAAAAAGATTGATTTGAAATACTTTTTTCTAATCATTAAAAATAAAAGAACTATTAGAAATACGAAGTATGCATAAGTCATCGACGAAGTTGTTTTATACTTATCGAATTATAATATTTTGTATCGTTATATTATTATTACTTGTCTTATGTTAATGTTGTGACAAACAGCTTATAAAGCAAACAATAGCTTGTTATTATCTTGAGAGTATGTTATTATAAAGACTAAGTATTATATTTGCTCCGTTTATAACGCATCAATTGTTATCGGGTTGAATTGATTTAGGACACGAGGAAGTGATCGACTTATTTCGGTAAAATTCGCGACCTGCGAGACCGCCCGTGGGGACTACTTAATATAATGTCACGTATTTGGCGAAAGAAAAACATTATTATTCCTATTTCACTGCCTCAAGTTATTTCTCTCTGAGCAATGTAATAAACAATCGATCAAGCAGCATTTTAAATTATTCCGAAATCCATCGTAGTCGTCACCGTCAAATAAAGAGAAACCAGAGACTTGTGTCTCGACTTGCGTCGATCGAGAAATATACTTTCTTTTTAAGATTTTTTTGAAGAAAATCGAAGATGTTTAAATTTGAGAAAAAATTGATTTTTACTTTGTTTTTTGAAAATCTTATATAAATTGTTATTGAAAGAAAAAATTAATTTTACAAGATTAAAGTACGAAAAAGACCTTTCGAAATCACACCTTATTTTTTAAAATCGGAGTAGTCTTCTGAAATTTATCAACGTTTGAAGTTGAACGTAACGGTCAAAATGATAAAAATTCCAGTCTCTGTTAACACAGAGTCTGTATAGTGTGGGCCAAACAACTTGAGGAATAATTTTACTTTTGATAAGACTACACTTTCTGCAAATTTCAGCGTGATTGAAAAACTTTGGGTGGATCACTTCATAAATAATACCTCATATATTATATATATATATATATATATATATATATATAAATATATATATAATAATTAACAATAAATTATTAAATTACTAAACTTATTATATAAATTATTTTAATTATACTACATATATGTATATATGTATATACATATAATATACTAATTATATACTATTAAACTTATATATATAAATGATTAAACTATTAAAATATTAAACTATAAAATTATTAAACTTTACACTATTTATAATTTTTGCTTTTTGTTACTTAATTTATATATTTTCTTATTATATTATAATTATTTATCTCAATATATCTTTTTTAATATTCCGTAATTTTATATGTTCGAGTTTGAACTAAACATGCAATAACTTTTTGGAAATTTATAATTAATTTGTTTACAAACAATATTTGTTAATTTATCGAATATATTAAATTCTTGATTTAAAAAATTACCATGTAAAATGTGGAGTATAAATAAGAAGATAAAGTGATAACATTTCCTTTGCTTGCAGAAGAAAGAAGAGTATTTGTACTGTGAATTTCGAACAGGATTTCTTCTAACATATTTGTACTTATATACGCACTTCTCTGCTAATTACAAATCTATTATCAAATTAGAAAGAATTATTATCAGAAATGAAAATACGAGCGTTAATAAAATATAAGTTTAGTAAACTGCGTCACTTGTCTGTAAGTAAAATGTTCCTTTGTTCTAGAATTTCTCATTTTTTATCCAAATGTGTCGAATAATAATAAAATAAAATTATACATTTTTTTATTTGTTATTACTTTATTAAGTGAGTTATTACTTAAGTATAATAGCAAATAAAAAATTTAATATAAATACATATATTTCTATAATATAATTTATATATATAAATTATATTTTGCAAATATAGTAATGATTATAATTAACAATAAATTATTAAATTACTAAACTTATTATATAAATTATTTTAATTATACTACATTCATTCAATACTTTATTTGCCCCCTCAGGGATTAAAGGCGCTTTTGAGGAGCGTACCCAAACCTTACAAATTTCTTACAATCTTAACTTTTAGACTACTCTTACATTCTACTCTTACATCTATCTTACAATTATCTTATCTCTAACTTAATCTACCTATTTACTAATTAAGAGAGAGAAAGAGCTGTCCCTAACCTATTTCTCGCTTCGCCTCGGCTTCCGGTTCCCCATACATTCCCCAACACCTTATTCATACTTTCATACATTCTCCTCATACCTTCTTCCTCCTCTTCCCCTTCCACCCTCCCCTCCATCCTCTTTTTCTCTAATTCCCTCATCCATCCTTCTCTCTCTCCTCCTTCTTGCAGTATTTCCCTCATTTTTTCCCACCAGTTTCCCTTATTCCCCTCTCCCCCACATTCTCCTATTACATGCTCCCAAGTTTTATCTTCCATCCCACATAGTCTGCATCTTCTTTTCCCCTCCTCTTCCCAGTATCTCGCCCCCCCTCATTTCATTGTTCATTCTATACCTCACTATCCTTCTCCATCTGCTTTCCCCCCATCCCTTTCTCAAGTATTCCGGTAAACCCTCCTCCTTCCATTCTCCATACCATCTATTGTATCTCGACTCTCTTATCTTCTCCCATCTTTCCTCCTTTTGCCTTTCTCTGTCCTTCTGCTCCCATCCCTCATATACTTCCTCCCCCCTTTCTCTTTTTTCCTCCATCTCCCTCTCTTCTATCCCCCTTCCTTCAAAAAATTTTGCCCTCTCCTCCTCCCACACCGTTTTCTCCTTTCCTTCCTTTACCCTCTCCTTCATCTCCTCATAGCATTTCCTCGCTAAACTTCCTCCCATTCCTTCCTCTAATTTTTTCTCATACCCTATCGCTCTTCTTCCTGCTCTTATCCTGAATTTATCCTTTCCTATCTCTTCTCTTACCATATACCCCGGCGTACACCAATCTACTCCTAGCGTCCACCTAATCCATCTTTCCTGCATTGCCTCTACTTCTCTCCTCTCCTTCCACCCCCATATTTCCGCCCCATACTCCATCACCGTTCCCACCAACCTTTCCATTAACCATACTCTTTTCATCCAGTATCCTGCAAATCTTCTCTTTCCCATACCCCATACTTGTCTCATCACCGCTCCTGCTTTCCTCACTCTGTCCCTCACCTGCGCCTCCTGTCCTCCATTCCTTTGTAACTTATATCCTAGATACTTGAACTCTTTCACTTCCTCTAATTTTTTCTCTTTCCATCTCCACTCCATTTTCCTCATTCTTCCTCCCCCCTTTCTAAACCTCATTATTTTTGTCTTGTCCACATTTACCTCTAGCCTTTTTTTATCCATGTAATTTTCCATTTTCCCCAACATATGTATCATCCCCTCCTCCTCCTCCGCCAACAACACCATGTCATCAGCATATGCCAAGCAGTGCACTTTTTCCCCTCCCAACTCTACTCCTCCCCAGCCTCCTTTTTTCAGCACTTCCTCTATATCCGCTATCAACAAATTAAACAAGTGTGGGCTCATTGGACAACCTTGCCTCACACCCCTTGCCGTCCATAAGTTTTCTCCTTCCTCCTTCCCCGCTCTTACTTTACTCCTCGTTTCCTTGTATACCTCTTCTATCCTACTACTTAACCCTTCTCTTACCCCCCTCTTCCTTATCGCCTCCATTAACACCTCCCTATCCACTGAGTCAAACGCCGCCTTCAGATCTATGAAGGCCGCTACTACCTTACCTCCCTTCTTCTTCACTTTTTTATTGATCAGGTAGTTTAGCACATATATACTGTCAATCACCCCCATTCCCTTCCTAAAGCCTGTTTGACTTTCCGGCAACATATTCCCCCTCTCTATTTCCTCCTTTAACCTTTTTGTTAGAATCCCCACATACACCTTATATAACGTTGGCATCAAAGTCACCCCTCTGTAGTTTTCCACCCTATTCCCCGTTCCCTTTTTTAACAGTGGTACTATTATCCCCTCTTTCCACCTCTCCGGCCATCCTTCCCCTCTCCAGACTCTGTTGCACATTTCCCATACCCACTCTTCTACCCTCTCTCCTCCATATTTCCATACCTCACTCGGTATCCCATCCTCCCCCGCTGCTTTTCCTTTCTTCAATTTTCCCAATATCCTCTTTACTTCCCCCCTGCTTATCTCCTGCTCCTCATCCCTCTCCCTTTTCTCTTTTCCTCCTCTTACAACTTTAACCTCTACCCCTCCCAATAAGTCCATGAAATATTCCTTCCACTCTTCCGCTTTTATCTCCTCATTCACTCCTCCTCTCTTCTTCCTTTCCCTGTTTATAATTTTCCATACCTCTCCTTCCGTTCTTGCCTCTATCGCTTCCTTGTACCATCTTATCCTCTCCTCCTCCCTTTTTCCTTTACACATTAGCTTATATTCTGCCCTTTCTTTTCTGTATCCTTCTCCTCCTCCTCCTTTCTTCCTCCATTCCTTTAGCTTTCTCCTCACTTCTTTCCTCTTCTCCTCACATTCCTCATCCCACCACCCTTTCTTTTTTCCTTCTCCACTCTCTTTTTCTCCTTCTCTCAATTCCTCTTCTATCCTTCCTATTTTTTCCTCTAGCTCCTCTTCTATTCCCTCTTTCCACCCCTCTCCCCATTCTATTTCCTCTCTTATTCTTTCTCCTCCCCTCTTCGTCCATCTCCCCTTTTTTCTTATTCCTTTTCCTTCCTTCCTTTTCCCCTTTTCAGCACCTCCTCTTCTTTCTAACGTTACAATCAAAGGGTGATGGTCCGACTCTATGTTATCTCCCACCTCCATTCTCTTTATCTTTTCCTTTACTCTATCCTCTCCCACCACATAGTCTATCACCGATTCCCTCTTTCCTCCTGTATATGTGTACTCCCCTTCCCTATCCTCTCTAATCCCTCCGTTAAAAATTCCCCATCCCACTTCTTCTAGCTCTTTTATCAACTTCCTCCCATCCTTATTTACCTTCTTGTCCTTCGATCTTCTTTCCTCTTCCTTCTCTCCTCCTATCACTCCCCCCCTTCTACCTGTCCTTGCGTTGAAATCTCCTCCTAAAATCGTCCATTTGTCTTCTTCTTTCTCTTCCATCTATTCCTTCATTTCCTCCATTTTCCTTTCCATGTCCCCGTTAATGTATATACCTATTACCCTCCACTTCTCTCTTCCTACCTCTAAATCTGCCATCATTATTCCCTCCGCCTTTTCTCCCATTCCTGATACTTTTATCCTTCCCCTCTCCTCCTTTACCCCCATGATCATTCCCCCCATCGGTCTTCCTTTCTTCTTTCTCTTTTTTGCTGCTTGCTTCTCCCATCTATATCCTTTCGGTAACCTCTTTTTAATCGCCTCCCACCCCTTTTCCTCTATCCATGTTTCCATCATCACCACTACCTCCCAATCCTCTATTTCCTTCCAGAATTTTTCTTCCTTGTTTTTCAACCCTGCCACATTCCAAAAACCTATCTTCCATTCCTCTCTTACTTCTCCTTTTTCCTTTCTCTCTTGCTCCTTTCTTCTTTCTATCTCCGTCTCCCTTTCTCCCTCCTCCTTTCTCTTCTTACTACTCTTCTTCCCTTCTCCTTTCCTTCCTTCTTCTCTTCTCCCCTCTTCTATCCCTTTTTTTCCTCCATTCTTGTCTTCATGCCCCCCTCTTCCACCTCCATTTTCTCCATTCCTTCTCTAATTTCTCCTTTTCAGTTCTTGAGCACTCTTTCTTCCTCTTCCCATTTCCACCAAACATCATTGATTTTTATCCTACCGTAGTTTGTCCACACCTTGTTCCCTTTCCTCTTTTCTTCCTCCGCAATTTCCATTATTCTCCATTTCATCTTTCTTTCCTCCCATGTTAGGTCGTCTATCCTCACCCTCTTTCCTCTTAACAGACTCTTTTTTTCCATTACCTGTCTCTTTTGTTCTCTGCTGCCTAGTCTTACAACCACCATTTCTCCTTCCTTTCCCTCCTTTCCTTTCAACCTTCTTATCCATTCTATTTCCGTTTTCGCTCCTATTTCTTTCATTATTTTCTCCACTCTTTCTTTTACATCTTCCTTCCCTTCTTCTATTCTTCTTATCACGATGTTATTCCTTCTTTCTTCTCTCTCTTTCCACTCTAACTTCTTTCCTATGTCTCTCATTTTCCCCATTATTGACTCACCTAACCCCTTACTCCCTCCTTCTCCCCCCTCTCTTTCTCTTTCTTCCTTTTTACTTCTCTTCTCTATTCTTGCCTCCAACTCTATCACCCTTTCCTCCAGTCTTTCTATCTTTTTTCCCATTTCTTTTCTTTCCTCTCTCCATTCCCCCTCCTTTTTCCATATTTCAATCTTCAATTTTCTTATTTCCTCACCCAACTTCTCTGTAATCTTCTCTCCTATCTCCTCCATCATCCTCTTTAACTCCTCCTTTTCTATCCCCCCTACTTCTCTGTTCAGCCTTTCTGTTTTTTTGCTCCTTCTCAGACTTCTTTCCTCTTCATCCTTATCCTCCTCTCCCCCTTCTTCCCTTTTCCTTTTCAAGAAATCCTCTATACATCCCATACTGCTCCTCCTCTCTTTCGCTAACTCATCTACTCTTCTCGGCCTCCCTGCCTTCTTTTTTACTTCCTCCTCATCTCCCCTCTTTCCCCCTTCCTCAACCATCCTATCTCTAGTAGTCTCTATCCTCCTATCTCTACTATTCTCTTCACTAACATTCTTTTCCTCCTTATTCATTTTTCTCTTATCGCTTTCTTTCTTTGATTCACTTACTCTATGTTCTAATTCGCTCCAATTCGCTAGTGAATTCCCTAGTGAATTCCCTATTAAATTCCCTATCTTTCTATCTGCACCTGCTCTCTACACCTACTCTCTTTCTTCCACGTGTCTACGTGTCCACGTGTCTCACCTTTTCCTGCTTTCTATTTACTAACTCCTTACCCCTTTTCCTTCTCCTATCCTTTCAATCTATCCTCCTCTTTTTCCTACGCCCTCTCACTCTTTCCTCACAAATACCTGCCACGCTTTCACACACCTGTCACTCACACTCTCACCGGAACCGGAAGCCAATTATACTACATATATGTATATATGTATATACATATAATATACTAATAGATATCAAATTGGAAGCCTAGTAAACGAGAGTAATGCAAATGTAGAATGAACTACTCTCGTTTACTAGGCTTCCAATTTGATATCTAAACATTTACTTATATTCTTTTTAGGTCTAATTTTAGGTAAAAAGCAATCCGTATAGCCAATAAATAGATTTATAGTTTATCTAACATCACATTTTGACGATAAAACAGGAAAAAACAACAGACTTCTCAAAGGCGTTCAGAATCTTCTTAAGCCACAATTATATTTTCATAGTAAAACGCTTGTAACATATGCTACATTGCCAGACAAGACTGCGCGCGAAAGCACTCGCGGAAAACCGTCCGTAAAGTCGTGCACTCGTTCGTGCCTTCGCCGCTACGCGGCGTCTTTTCTCGCAGTTAGAATTCCGCTGAGTGAGGATATAAAGCCACGCGCTGCACTGCCGAAACATATTTGTGAATATATTTGTATACATATATACGACCAATAAGTGTCATTAAATTATTATTGGTCACTCTGTTTAATAGCAGTATTTTATTGTAAAATTACTTGGAGAGACATTTTTGGTCAACAAATATGTCGGAAAACAACTGTGACTTTTTCGAAAGTAAAGATTTTAGCTAACTCTTTTTAAATTTAAATTCTCATTTTTCAAAATAAAGGACGGTATTCCATAGTCCGTTCTTATATTTAAGACTGTCTTAAGTACAAAGTCTTTTAAGATGCTTTTCTCTTCTTAAGCTTAGTCGCGGATTCATAATCAAATCTTGATGGTCTTATTTGAATCAAATAAGATCGTGTTTATTAGAAAATAAGGTTATGTTTTCAAGTCAGTCGTACATGACTTTAAGATAAGTTTATTATTAAATATTATGGAATTAATGGAAGAAATTGATGATATTGAAAATATTGATTGATTGTGATTTTCAAGTAGAGAGACCGTGTACGAAAACGATACATTCGTGATGGACTTTTTAAAACTCTTTTATAATAATTTACAATTTAAAAGACGCTATAGATTAATAAGGATTCCTCCTATATGGAATATTACCAAAAATTGAAGAAGGATTAGCAAAAATTAACAATCGTGGTCTGCCGATTCCACCAGTACAATACAAATTGTTAATATGCTAAAGATACTACGCAACACACACACACACACACACACACACACACACACACAGAGAGAGAGAGAGATAGAGAGAGAGAGAGAGGTGTGTCTAAAAATAAATGTATTAATAAAATTTATCTTTATTATTATTTTTAATTATTGCATTTACTGGATTATTTTCTTTTTCAGCATCATCAGTCTCATTACTGCTTGAGTCTGTAACATTCAATTGTCATTGTCATAAATTCTAAATTCTTATTCATAAACAAATATGTTATAAACAAATATGTATAAAAAATATCAATAAAATTATTTTATCATTTGTATGAAATGTGATAATAGAATTATTATTAACTTCCTGGAAATCATCATCAATAAAGTCTATGCTCTCCACATTTTCAATTAATTCCTCAGGAATACAATCATTAATATTCTTTGTTGTCGTTCTGAAAAATATTCATTGTTACTATTTTTTCAATTTTTATTATTATATAATATAAATAAATAAAATAAAGATGAAATTACCTTCTAGTATTTTATTTGATAAATTTGATGAAAATAATGTTGGTGCAATTGTCATTAAATTGGGTGCTATTGCGGCAATGTCCGGGTCAATCTCTGCAGATTTAGGTTCAGGTCCACCACCTGTTGATAAACGTGCATGTTTTTCCTGCGTAAGGACATCTCTCTGTACTGATTTTAAATTACTCCATAATTTTCTAAATTGAACGCTTCTCTGTAATAATTTATTACACATTAAAATGTTAAAAATTAAATTACTTTGAATATAAAAAGTATTTAAAATCTAGCTTAAAAATGAAACTATCTACCGCAAATATAATATTAGATTTTTTTCAGATATAATTAACATTTTTATTTTAAGCATTTAACATACCTAATTAGAAAAAATATATTTCTTACCTTACTTGTAACAATAGATATATGCATCGCAAGTTTGATTCCATGTTTCTTTTTTGTCTTTCAAAGTTGTAGTATCACTTTTTTTCAAGGAGAATATTTTGTTAAAATTTTAAGGAAGAATTCTTTTCGGGATCTATATAATGTTTTTTGCTTGACATTTTTTTTTTACAGAAAAGTCACTTTCTAACAATACTTTAGAGTCTGCAATAATTTGATACATGAAGATGATGATTCTGGATGTCATTTATCTCAACACAAAGCCATCCGATGAGTGAGATCCACAATTAGCTCTTGACAAAATTGTTCGCTCGAAGAAAGTATGATTATGTCCACTTCTTTCAAAAAAATTTACGAACGACGCAAATTTTTAAGATTTCCTGGATTCTTGCGTTATTTAATTTAGATAAGATGAGCTGCATATTTATTATGAAATTTTTTTGCTTTATCTTGATTGCAAATGTTGACAAAATATATTATTATAAAATATATTCTTTTTATGCAATTTAATAATTACATTTGACGAGTAACATTTCTTCTTTTTTGCAGAAGTCACGCTTGGATTTTATATCTTCAGTTACTCGTTCTATAGGATTATTTGCGTCGTAAACACCATGTTGCTTGAGCTAGTGATGACAGCAACAGATGTTCTCCGATATCAATTCTTCTCTTTTTTTTGTTGACAAGGAACAAATGAATAGTTAAGAGCTGTTCATGCTACCAGAGTATCTACAAGTGATGTTATATAAGAAGGCTTGATGTAAACTTTTAGAAGAGAAACTGGAAGCTTCTTCTTGTATATCGAATAAGAAAATTATCGTCAGTCTTCTTCTTCTTCTTCTTCTGCTTCTTTTTTGTTGACAAAGAACAGATTCAGGAAAAAGAAAAATCCAATTCAGATGTAGACTTCATTGATTTTGGGATGGGATGAGACATACATTTCAGTAACTAATCGAAATATTCCAATCGATTTTCTTCGCGTTAGGTCAGTTTGACGAATGATCTGTTGAATTATGCCCTCGATCATCCATTTCGCTAATTCTCATCGCAATTTGTAGTTCAACTTGTATTCTGAGTGATACGCGTGAGTGAAAAGAGAAATTACTTTTTTCAAACTCGATAATGTTTACTCTCAATTAATTTATCTTATTGTTATTGTGTCAATTAAAATTATAAAATTACTTGCTTTTTTTAAAATACTTTTCTCAGATGTTTTATATATATATATATATACACACACACATACACATACATATATAATGTGTTATATGTATTTATATCGGTTTCTTTTTTTTAATAAAAAAATATTAATAGAAACACAAAAGGATGAGATGTAATGGAATTGGAAACTTTGTTTCAACAATAATGTTTATCGGTGTGACTATAATGAATAAATCGATAGGAATGAAGAAATATTTATCATAGCAATATTTCCGGATCTACCGGAGTTAGTTTAAGTGATACAGTTTTATGTGTGTATCTTTTTCAAAAAATAAATCTTAAATCTTCATGTTCTAAAATATATTATATGACCACCGTATGTGAAAAGGGATATTTATATTGTATGCAAATAATTAATTTATTATCATTCTGCAGGTGTCGCTGTTTAGAATCCGTGGTACTGCATTTATTATCAGATCCATGACTTCCAAACTTGCATTCATAGAAAAACGAAGTATTAAAATATTACTTAAAAATATTTATCACATTTACTTTTACAGCAATAATTTTAAATTAATTTCATAACTTGATAAATTAATATACAGATATAATTTCTTCATATATAAATGTGCGAAAAAAATATGCTTGACAATTTTTTCCTCAAAATTCGAATACATCATAGTCAATTTAAAGACAAGATTATCATGCTTGTATCATATAAGTGAATTTTAGTTTTTTTAATATACTTGAAACACATTTTTTGTGTAACATTATTTCTCAATTAAATTAAATTAATTTTATCATAACGTAATCAGTAAACATTGTACGGTACATAGACATGATTTTAACTGGAATAATCCTAGAATATTGCATCGTAAGAAGCACAAAAAGAAAAGGGAGATCGCTGAGATGTTTTTTATTAAGAATCATGATAAGAATATAAATTTACATAAGGACACCGAAAATTTAAACCCGATATATGATTTATTATAATAATATCGAATTCGTGAACTCTGTTTTTTATAATTTTATTTTTATTTTTCTTTGTACTTTCTTTGACGTTAGTCTTTTTTAGTAATTCTGACACGTTTTTATACACAATAAATCCTTTTTATATTAACATTATTTTCATAACTATAGCTCTTGTCGACGGCATATATATACAAATAATTTTTCACCAGGTTATCATTAGGCTCACGTTGTCCTTTTTGTTAATTATCACTTTAAGTTTTTGCGAATAACAGCTTAGTGTTTTAATATGTAATTTTACTTCAATAATTAGGTATTGTATTTTATTGATAGTTTTTATGTAGAATGATTTGGTTTGTACTTTATAATTTTTTATATTATCATTTTTCTAGTTACGCTTGATAAGGGCCAGTAATTGATGGTCGAAACGTTGCGTGACATATTTTGTACTTTTTTTATGTGTCAGTTTGGTCGAATTAAATAAAAAGAAGATTTATTTTATTTATTATTGTTTAATCTTCACTGGTGACTTCAAGTATTTTAAGTGTTAATTAAATGTAACATTAAGCTAATCTGAAGCTGCTCAGAGAAGAGCAACCGAATAAGATATATTAGAAACTGCCATATATTTGTAACGCATTAAAGATCATATCTTGTCAGTACAGAAATTTTATTAGTCATCTGAAAAATGTGTATAAAATGTATTTTACAAGATTACTCAGCATATAAGTAGTATTTTTAAATTTTTTCTTAAATATGCTTATTAGCATACTTTTATATTTCATTGTTATATTTCAAAGAAAATAATAACAAATTATAGGCCTTGTAATAAAGCTTATAAGTTTTTCTGTAAATCTTGCAGGCATATATTTAAGACACCACCTTAGAGGCGGGAGGTGGCGGCTCGAGCGGGAACACTCAAGCCGTGACCTCGCCATACCAAACGCTTTGGGAAGGCGCGACGTGGGAGCGGTGCCTCCCCCGCGTCACAACCGGGAAGACGAACCGCACGAAGAGAAGAAAATACAAAATATAAGAATAGAGTAAACGTTGTAAATGAATTAGAACCCGAACTTTTTAAAAAAAAGGCATTGTTTTGGAGAGAAATTAATGTTAGTAGCAGAAATGGTCGCGATTGGTATATAAAAATTTATTTTAATAGATTAAAAAATATTTTCTTTCTATTAAAAAGAGAAATTGAATAAATTGGTTTAATCTATGCAGAATTAAAATAACATAAAATAACAAAATAAATAATGTTTTAATTAAAAATATTTGTAAACCATATTTATTATTACGTTAATTGTGTTTAGATATACTTATAATAAAAGTATTACCTAATAAAAATGAATGGAATTCCACAAAACACGAAAAAAATATCCATCATTAGATATAGAAAAAATAAATGCGGTCAATGCACAGATAATCTTAATTCGATTTATAACACTATTATTAACGCTTTTTAATATCTTTGACTTCTTTATTTTCTTTTTACTGTTTTTGTATTATTTCTTTTTATTTTATTTGTATTATTTTATAAGATGTATTGTAATTGTTTTTATCACCTTGCTCGGATTTGGCATTTCTGATAACTATCAGTTAATGTTAAATCATGTTTAAGTGCACATGTGAAGTAAAGAACGAGGTTTCATTCGTTTTGTATCGCTTTTATTCAAATTCAAAAAATAATATCTTTTAGACGGATGGTATATTTAAAAGTGACCAAGAAATTGAATAAAAAAAACAAAATAAAGTGGAACAAAATAAAAGCGAAGCTTTAATTTTTCAAATGACGACGAAAGTACACGTCAACAACGTATACGTGATGAAAATGGCACAAGTAAAAATGAACTTTTAATATAATTTATTTAATTGACTTGTACATACTGAACTCAATCATTTTCTTTAATTCAGCTTTAATTATTTCCTTGAAATCATTTTGCAAATGTATTGGTATTTTCCGTGCCGGCTTTACAGTCGGTATAACGTTATTTTTCAATCTTATTTTATAAGTAAAATTTTTTATTTCTCCTAAACTTTTAAAAAGTTCTTTATTATTTTCTATAGCTTTAGTTTTTCTTACTTTAACCGTGTCAATTCTGTTTACTAAATTTAAATCTTATATCGCTAATAAACCTAACACTGCAGGTGCCTTTATCTCCCATTCTACTACTACTTGAAAAATTAAATTCTCCGCGTGTATAATGCTCTTTTTGTGTAATGCAATTAATTTTTTAATTACTTCTATTTTTGGCCTGTTATAGTTATTTAAAATTGTACTCGATTTTTCTATTGGTGTAACTATTTTTCACTTTTTATATTTTTCTAATGGCAAGACATTATATTGAGTCCTTGAATCCATTTTCATTAATACTTTTTTAGATTTACTAGATATATATAACTAAATACATGTATTTAAATGACATTTCAAGCCTGTCGCAGATAGTCACGCAATCTTTTTCCACACTTTTCGTTTCTTTTGAGATTTCGTTTCTCGTCAGATTTATTGTTGCAGGAGTCGATATCGTGTATAAATCGTCCTCAAAGGCAGCAATTCTATCTCAATCGACAAAATTATTATCTGAAAATATGTATGCCTTGTGGTGTCGAAGTCGCAATCTTTTTCATTTTCAGTGAGTTTGTCATCGTTCTTGGCGTCTTTACCGTATCTAAATCGTCCTTCAATGGCAAGACAACAATTCTGTTGATAAAATTAATTAAATCAGAATCCGTTGGTACTAAACCTTTTTCTCATTTTCTGATTCTTTATATACTTTCTGGTTTTTTATATACTTTCTGGTTCTGTACACACTACAGTATGATTGAGTTAGGAGTTAGTGATTACAAAATAACGGAACCTAAAGAATAGGTTAATGCGATAGTTTTAGTTCGAAAAAGTAATGATCAAATTCGAGTTTGAGAATTAAAATATATCGAAAATATTAACTTAGTTAAAAGAGTTCGAGAAGGTAAAACCTGTTCAAGATTATATTATTTACAGTAGAAGTTTTTTTTATTAAAAAGAGAAATTCATGAGAAATGAATTCAAAATGAGAAATCATGTACATGATTTTAATTTATCGAATTTTTATTACGTACACTGAAAAAAATTATATTTGATTTGATAATTTTAAATTATGATTGATAATTTTAAATTATGTATATAATAAAAAAATTAAAATTATGTACATACCTATAATAGAAATTCGTCTTTCCCCGTCCTTCTCTCCTTCCTTCTCCCTCGTTCTCTGATCTCCCTTCCTGCCTTCGCGGAAGACCAAAAGTATTTCAAGGTCCCACGCTTTCCCTGGTCCTTTCTTTCCGCTTCTCTTCTACCTTACCTATTTAATCAATTTTAAAATGTGGATTAAATATTTCTTGCTTACTGGATATATTTGATTTTGTAATAAATATATAACACATTTTTATACTACATACATATACATCTAATATATACATATATTTAGGAGGAAAGTGTAACTCTTCTTATCAACAAAACTTGCAAATGTTCCCAAGATTATAATAACATTTAATTTTATGTATCTTTCCAAAGATATTATATGTATATACATGTTATATGTTGTAACCGTTCTTTTTATATTGTCCGTCGGATCGAAAAGGATCCGGGAAATAGGGCCGATGTAAGTGGCCGACGGCACACCTTCGGCGCGGAAAGCGGGAAATTCTCGTAAACACAAAAAAATATGTTTGGTTGGGCGCCAGGCGCGAGATTCGCGCCACTCTGAAATTTCCAAATCGATAAATGACCTTTATAATCAGCAAAGTATCCCGAAAATTTCCGCGACGGCGATAATCGACTCGCTCAGATCGTCAGGGGGTAGAGGGGGGAGTTCGGACGGGAGAGAGGACGGAATTCGAGAGAGGCTATTTGAAATCGCTCAAATATAACAAACATTAAATATATTTAGACAATGATAAACGAAGATAGACAGAAAAATAATTGTATAAAAACTTGAGTACAATGTTAGGTCCAGAAAGAAAAGTAATATTCGTTTGATATCTTACGGAGAGATCTCCGCTTTAATAACGCCGAAGTACAGATAATTGAGGCCGAAATGTGATTCGAAAAATACAATACGGCGTATGTACGGCCGAGACGCGGCGCGTTGTTATGATTCCACGCCTTTGAGACGACCCGACGCGATGATATCGGACGACACGCGGGACCCGGAAGTAAATTCGCACGCCTACGTGTCGAATAATTATTAACGCACGAGACTTAATAAGGTCCGTGCGGCGTAATTAATTCCGATGGTCTTAGGCAATACAAAATTTCCGTAAACTCGAGTAGGTCCCGCGCGACTTCCTTTGAGATCGCTCACGCCGGTCGTTCCTCGCAATATTTCACAAAGGATCCGAAGACGGCACGGATAAGGATATGCGCGAGAAAGAATACGCTAGTTCGGATGCGTGACTCTAAATAATTTTCTATTCTCCGATCTAGAACTCTAACAGACGAGAACGGTACAGTAATTACAAGACGATACCTTAAATTTTACATTAACGTGACAAAAATCGCGGCGACTGTCGGCGTATCCGCGGGAGAGAGAGCCTCTCTTAATTTACGCGCGGGAGAGAGCACGCGGTCGGCCGGGCGCCGGGATAAATTCTACGCGGAACGAAACTCTAAATTAAACTCTCAAAATCACGAAATTACCGGTGACTCTACTAACCGGCCGCGGCCGTGACACGCTTCTCTCCCGAATACGGTACTCACAAAAAGAAAGAAGTTAGCGGCTTTACAATATTAGATAGGGCCGTTCGTCTCACCGGTATCGCCGGGTCCTCGTGTGCTTCGGCATCCGCGCAGGAACCTCTGCTCTCCGGAATGTCTCGCCGAACAGTGACGAGCAAGAGGCCTGCCGGGATCACGCCGATACTAAATTTGGCATTTTCCACCCGTGGCGCTCCTTATCCTGGCAGGGCCGCCGGGTACCCCGCGGGGCCCTGCGAATTTTCTTGATGTAAATTTTCCCTCGCCGTTCCTCTATGTTTCCGCTTTGGGTTCCGGTATTCCTCTTTATGGGCCGTCGGGAAGACTCCCACGAGTGCACCTCTTTGCGATTCCTCCCAAAAATCCGCCAGATCGATTGTTTGCTCGATGGCGGGATTTCGGTGTATCCGGATCTGCGGGGCTCGAGGTAGGGTATCTCCCGCGCCTTTCGTTTTCGGGGCTCTCTCGCCTCTCGCGCGAGAGTGGCCATCCCCGTCTCTGGCCGGAATCTCTGCGGAAGAAGGAACATTTTACGGCGGTACCCAGGTTCTTAACGGAGGGAGCAAGCCAGAAATTTGATGTGAAAATAATATTTACCGGGCGTGATCCGGACTTGGTGGCTCCTGCTCGGTCCTCAATCGTCCTCTTCGTCCTCTCCGTCCTCTCACTCTTTCTCTCTATTGGTTTCCTCGGTTGAGACACGTACCCTATGCAAAATTGCTCGCCGAAAACGCCAAAAATCGCTCAAACAAAAATCATACAAAAAGTAATTCGCGAAACGGATGCGCGAAGCGCATCCTCCGATGCGGTAGAAAACGCAAAATGATTGTTCGGGTGCTCTCTCTCTCTCAAAGATTGGCGAGAGAGCAAAGGTTCCCGAATTTTCCGCCTTCCCGGCCGGGCCTTCGGCCCTTGTGACGGACAGTACAAAATGTCACGTCACAACTCCCCCTTCCCAGAGGAGGACCGGGGAGGTTTTACCAGGGACGAACGGTATTAGCCACCAATTTCCTTGCTAGGCAAATATACTTCTGGGCTCGGCGGCCCCGCTTCGGTCCCCTGGAATCAAAGTCATCTCCCTCGCGATACAGCCGACACATAAATCGTGCGATACACCAATCGACTCTTAATCAAGCGCAAACAAAGCTAAGCCCGAAAACACGCAAAGACGACACACATTCTAGGGACGCATATCCGTCAAGACGGTCAGGAACGGACGAGGTAGGTGTGTGAAATAAAAACGTAAATTAGAACCTGCAATCCTTCTATTCTACCAGTATGGGGGATTACATTTTAGTTACCGGGAACGGAAAGAGAGGTCCCACGGTACCTCGAGGACGGAACAAAAAAAAAAAAGGCTGATATCCTCGGGGGTACGGAACAAACAACAAACACAAAAAAAAAGAAAAGGAAAAACTAAATTTAGGCGGGGTCCCGTTTGGACGGTCCTCGGCCCCGATGATAAGCGCCCAGATCTCGGTATGCTGGGCCGCAGTCAGGACAGATCTGTACGTCGACGTCGCGCCGACCACACCCGTAACAGTATCGGCCCTGTCGGGGTGCCGGGCAGGCGGTGTACCGGTGTCCCGTCGCCTGACAATTCCAGCAGCGCCGCTGAGGTGACCGGGGTCGGGGGTCGTCCGGTGTGGGTGTCCGCGGGCCGCGGCTGGTTGAGCGCGCGGCCGGGTCCTCCGTTTGGATTTCCTTATCGAAATGTCCCGGGCGGGGCATTCCCATCGGGGGTCCCAGTATGCGCCCGCGTCCCCGGGTTGCGTGACGCAGAGCGTCGAAGACGAGCGGAACGAGCGGGTCGGGATCCGTGGAGGTTCCCCGGTCGATTGTGTGACCGGGGGCCGCTCCGGCGATGGCGCGGGCTACGCTCTCTGTCTGCGTAGCGGTATCCTGGAGGGGGACCGGGTTGGTCTGTGTCCCGCGCTCCTGAGGGTCTGCTTCGACCCTGAATACATCCTCCAGGATGTCTCCTAAGTAGGGAGAGCCGCTGGTCTGAGTGGCCTGGTCCCTCATCGCCGGCGGCACCCAATGCGTGGAGCGGGGCCCTTCGTCCTCCTCAGGGCCGCTCAGTAGGGCACGGAACTCCGCCCAGAACGCCGGACTCGCCTCGTGGACGGAGCGGATGGTACCCGCATGGCGGGACCTGAAAGCCCGCCAGCGTTGGTCCATGTTGATGAGGCGGAATAACGGGATAACTTATCTAAAATTAGGAGGGCGATAGGCTTTAAGGTCTTTTACATGGACTTTACCTATAGGATTTCCCTCCGGATCTCTCAACTCATATACTACGGGGGATAGTACCTTACAGACCTGAAACGGACCATGGAATTTCGGTGCAAGTTTTGCGGCGATATTTTGAGCCGCGGAGGACAACACGTGTTGCCTCTTCATTACCCAGTCACCTACTTGGTAAACCACATTCCGTCGCCTCAAGTTATAGTATCGCGATTGGCGTTGATACGCCTGATCGAGATTTTCCGCTACCCAGTGATGCAGAGTTTGTAATTTTTGCATTCTTTCCGACCACTCGGCCGGATTCCGCTCCTCAACTTCCGTCGCTTTCGGAGTTCGAGCGCGCAAGTACTCCTTCGGAACCAACTCGCGTCCTAAATTTAGGAGAGCCGGGGAGGCTCCAATGGACGTGTGAAATGCCGTGTTATACGCGAATCGGAATTCGGATAAATGGACATCCCACTCACGATGATCTCTCTCGAGGAACGCGACTATCATAGTCTTTAACACGCGATTGCTTCGCTCAACGGGATTCGCTTGGGGATGATAAGGGGGTACCGTGGTGCACGTGATCCCGTGATCCTCTGCGAAAGCCCGTATCGTTTGGTTCGCGAATTCCGTCCCGTTATCTGAGAGGAAAAACTTTGGGGTGCCCCATCGCGAGACTACCTCCGCTAAAGCTTCACTAATTTTTCGACCGTTGGCTGCTCTCAACGCAAAGCATTCGACCCATTTGGTAAAGAGGTCTTGTACTACTAATACGTACGTGAATCCTGCTTTACTTTTGGGAAACGGTCCCATAATATCCGCTGCCACAACGGTCCATGGGCCTTCTATTACTCGATGCCCCATGAGACCGGGTGGGCTTGCTTGCTCTACTTTCGTTTGCTGGCACGTGTCGCACTGCCTAACATATTTTACAACGTCGCGGAACATAGACGGCCAGTAATACGAAACCGCTAATCTATAAAACGTTTTCTCCATTCCAAGGTGACCGGATTGCGGAACGTCGTGCGCTTCTCGAAGGGCTTCTCCGCGCAATTCGGTCGGCAAAACTAATTTTTACCTATCTAAGTCCTCGACGATGTCTGATACAATCGCTCGCGGACGATGATAGTACAGATGACCGTCTACGATACGCCAATCTGTAAAACGTTTCTGTCTGTCACGCACCTCCGCAAAGCGTTTACGATACCACGGATCTGCTATGTCGTCCGGGAGATTTGCGTCCGCGACCATGACAACGTTCGCCTCCGTATCTACTTCGTACATGCGGGACAATGCATCCGGAACGTGATGCAGCGCGCCTTTTCGATGGATGATCTCAAAATCATATTCTAGAAGTTCGAGGGCCCATCTCGCGAGTCGCCCCGTCGGATTTTTCAAGTTATGCAGCCACCTTAAGCTGCTATGGTCTGTGACGACTGTAAAACGATACCCTTCTAAATACGCGCGAAACTTTTTAATAGCCCACACTACGGCTAAACACTCCTGTTCGGTGACTGAATACCGTGTTTCCGGACCGGACAGCGCACGACTCGCGAATGCCACGACGCGTTCTTCGCCGTCGATCGTCTGAGTCAAGACGGCCCCTAAACCTACGGAACTGGCGTCCGTCTGTAATACGAAAGGAACCTTAAAGTCGGGACACGACAAGGTGGGCGCGGTAACTAAGCGAGCGCGTATCTGCTCGAACGCGTCCTGCTGATCCGACTCCCAAGTCCACCGAGCATTCTTTTTCAGTAAGCGCGTCAAGGGTTCACTCATGGTAGCGAATTGTGGTAGGAACCGACGATACCACGATGACATTCCGAGAAAACGGCGTAACTGTTTTAAATTTCGTGGTTCGGGGTACTCTAAAATAGGACGCGTCTTCTCCGGGTCCACCGTCAGACCGTCTCGTTGCACGATGAAGCCGAGGTATCTTACTTGAGATCTACAAAATTCACATTTCTCGGGATTGATAGTAAGTCCCGCTCCGGAGATTTTTTTAAAAACGCGATCTAGCCATTCGAGGTACTCCTCAAAAGTCGGCGTAACTATGACGATGTCATCGAGATAGGCAAACGCGTGCGGTTCCATCTCGGGCCCGATGAGTCTATCAAGGAGGCGTTGAAATGTAGCCGGAGCGCCGGTCAACCCATACGGCATACGCGTGAAGTGATACAACCCTTTTCCCGGTACGCTAAACGCGGTGATCTCGCGACTTTCTTTGGCCAGCGGAACTTGGAAGTATGCTTGACTCAAATCGAGTGTAGAGATATAGCGCGCGGCTCGCAATTTATCTAATATACCGTTCATGTTAGGGAGCGGGTATGCATCCTTCTTAGACACGTCGTTGACTTTACGAAAGTCCAAACAAAACCGATATTTCCCGTTAGGTTTCTTGATCATTATTATGGGATTAGACCACTCGCTAAACGACGGTTCAATAATTCCGGTCTCTAACATTTTATCTACTTTCTTCTCGAATAGCCTCTTGTACCTTAGGTGAAACTAGGTAGCACCGTTGCTTGATGGGCTTACTATCACCGACGTCGATCACGTGTTCGGTAAGCGTCGTGATTCCGGGTTCGCTGTTCGTAGGGGTTATCCGTTCGCGAAGAAACGTCTCTAACTTTTCCGTTTGTTGCGGAGTGAGTGCCGGAAGTCCGCTAAAGGCTTGCGGTGCCTTGTCTTCAGAAATAAAACTACGACGCTTTGTAGGCTGATCCGCGAAAAACCAATCTGACCGAGAGAAATCCACGACGACTTCGAATTTGCAAAGAAAATCCATACCGAGAATACATGGAACCGTTAGATCGGACAGCAGGCAGGCAGTAATTGTCTGTGCGCGACCTTCTAATATAAACGGAATCTTGACCTCCCCGGGAGCTCGCGCTAATTGCCCGTTCGCGGTGCGAATGTGCGTGACGCGACTATAATCTATTGGCAACTGTAGTCTCTTAACAATCCGTATCCCTTCAGCTCCGATTATAGTGCGGTTAGATCCCGAGTCTACGAGCGCACGCAAAGGTTTTCCGCGTATTAGAACTCTAAGATATCGTACGGGTGGCGACTCAAAAGAATTTGACGTATATACAACGTGGGTCGAGAGGCTCGAACTTTCGCGAGTTTCCGATGTATGTTCGTCGTGGGCCGCTTTAAGGCTTGACGGAGTCGCGGGGGCCCGCTTTACTGACTCCCGTCCCCGTTTCCCGAACACGTAGGACATGTTTTTACTGTCACGTTCGTCTGCCCGCATCGATAACAATATACGCGACGCGTCTCTTGACATTCCCGCGCGATATGCCCCGTCTGCTCGCAATTCCAACACTTGGGGCCCTGACGCGCAGGGGCTGACGTCGACGGGGTCGCTAACTCGATAGCGGGCTTAACCTTTGGTTTAGATGCGGGGTTCGCGGTGGGCGCGTTCTTGGGGGCCCTGCGCGGACGCCCGCCGATCTCAGTTTTACTCTTCGCCACCCCAGGTATCAAACCTACGGCGGCGACGGCTCTCGCGCCTTTCTTCGGCGACCGATACGCTAACTCCGGAAAAATGGATTGTTCCGGCGGCGGGGGAGCTCGATAGCGCAGCACCGCTGCGTAACTATTCTCGATGCGCGTCGCTAAATTCTCTAACGACGTAAAGTCATACACGTCTCGACGATGGACCGCAACCTGCAAGCGCGGCAACATATTACGATGCGCGTGATTCAATTGCTCCTCTAAGTGCCACGGCGGACTTAACCTTTCGAAAAGCGCGCGCAAACACGTCAAGTAATCGGCGACCGTCTCTCCCTCGCCCTGCGTACGTCGCATGATTTCGTCTCGCAACGCGAATTGGAAATCGGGGTTCCCGAATCGAGCACGCCACGCGGTCTCGAATTCTCGCCAAGTTCTCCAACGGTTTCGTTCGTTACGATACCAATAAAGCGCGATACCGGACAGGAAAAACGGAATGCACTTGAAAAGTTCTTCGTCCTCAACCGGAACTAAGGCACGACCTTCCTCTATACGGGCTAAGAACGCCTCCGCGTCGCTGCCACGGGCGCCCGAAAATTTTAAGTTCCAGCGGCGCATCATCTGATATGCGTCGCCGGCGGACGAAGTACAGCGTGCTACGGGGCGTGAACCTCGGGGTACGGAGGGTAATTCGAGAACCGGCGGTCGTAAATAAATCGGCGCACGCGTTTGATTCCCGAAAACCGCATCCCCGAGTCCCGACTCGTGGTGGCTATCGGGGCGCATTGGCGAGGGAACCGAGGGGCCGGCGGCCGCGTCAGGGTCTCCCTGGGTCGGCGTCTTAGGCGGGTCCCATCCCAACTGGGTGCAGACCTCGTATCTATTCAGCCGGGCCCTCAAAGTCGCAAGGGTGCCCTCACTATTCTGTCCGCGCTTCTCTAATTCGTCGCGTAATTGCTCGACGGTGAGGTTAAAAATCCACCCGCCTCCGCAGTCTTCTTCCGAACTCATGATCGCAAAAAAAAATTTTTAAACGCGGGTACGAAGGGTCTACAGGCACGTTCCCCTTGACGAGCTCCCCTCAAGAGAGATCCTACACCGCAGGTCGTGCACTTCCGTAACCGATACTCAAGTAAAACTTCGCTAAAGAGTCCCGGTATTTAGCAAAACTCAGAAAGACAAAAAAAAGAACGGTATGATGATCGGAGTGTAAACCGAAAGTAGCCCTGAACAAAGTCAACGCGAGAGAAAAGAAAAAATATTTTCAATGTTCGTGTGGTAGAATATTTATCATTAACTCGCGACGTTCGCTCACAACACACGCGAAATTCCACGGTACGTTTCCTCAAAGCACATCATACAAGGGAAAGCAAATATAATACAAACATATAAATCAAAATACCTGAAAGAAATGGATTAGCAACACACAAAATCAAAACAAGCAATATCAATAGTCAGCGAAATATATGCTACAGTTAATCCTTGTTCCTTTGTTAATTCGAACAGTCTGAAGGATTTCGTGCCCACAGAAATATACAAAAGAAAACAAACATTTAAGTCACGCTCCAAAAAAAGAATTTTCAATAATAGCGTATTAATCGCATAGGATATATTAGCGGCACGTCGCTTAAGGCTTCTCAGGCAAGCGCAAGATCGCAGATTTTTATACCAACAAAATGCTAGAAATCATATACGCAATAAATGGTCATTGCAGTTTAAGCGCAAGCAAAGCAGTAGCATATAATTCGCACGCAATTTCAATAATTATTTCACGCCAGATATAAGCGTCTCACAGTACTCAACGCAGAAGTACTAGAGGTCTCGCAATGGAAATCTCCAGAAAAATGCTGGGATTTCCGACAAATGTTTCAATTCGTCAAATGTAAATTTTGGCGAATAATAATTTCGCCTAACGGAGGTTCGAAATAAAGACAAAGTTTAGTCATATAAATTTAAAAAAAAATACGCAAAAAGAATTAATAATAATGATAAACAAAAATTTTATAGACTTCTCAAAATATAAATTAATAATTTTAAATATACATGTTTCCGAGCTTAAAATTTAAGCGACAGAAAAAAAAAATGACTGACACTGAAAAATCTATGTCCCCAAAAAAAAGAAATACAAAAAAAAAATTATTCTTCAAATATAATTTCTCTCAAAAGCGTTAACTGTAAAGAAAGGAAAGTTCAGACAGATATAACTCGGAAAACATAAATATTCGCGAACATAATTTTTAACAAAAATATAAAAGTCCAAAAAAAATAATTATCACAAAAATAATTATCACGAAAATAATTATCACACAAAAAAAAATCTTGTTATATAAATCGCAAGGAAAAATTTTGCTTCCATCTAGAAATCCATATATAATATACACTTCCAAAAATATATAGAGCTCATATATCAAAATCGCATACTATTAATGTTACATAAAAGCAAAAAAAAAAATTTTCATCTCAAATATATATCGAAAAATAGCCAATCTCGAAACCGAACGTCCCGTAATAATAAAATTGTTATTTCGTGGACCCCACGTTGGGCGCCAATTTGTAACCGTTCTTTTTATATTGTCCGTCGGATCGAAAAGGATCCGGGAAATAGGGCCGATGTAAGTGGCCGACGGCACACCTTCGGCGCGGAAAGCGGGAAATTCTCGTAAACACAAAAAAATATGTTTGGTTGGGCGCCAGGCGCGAGATTCGCGCCACTCTGAAATTTCCAAATCGATAAATGACCTTTATAATCAGCAAAGTATCCCGAAAATTTCCGCGATGGCGATAATCGACTCGCTCAGATCGTCAGGGGGTAGAGGGGGGAGTTCGGACGGGAGAGAGGACGGAATTCGAGAGAGGCTATTTGAAATCGCTCAAATATAACAAACATTAAATATATTTAGACAATGATAAACGAAGATAGACAGAAAAATAATTGTATAAAAACTTGAGTACAATGTTAGGTCCAGAAAGAAAAGTAATATTCGTTTGATATCTTACGGAGAGATCTCCGCTTTAATAACGCCGAAATACAGATAAACGAGGCCGAAATGTGATTCGAAAAATACAATACGGCGTATGTACGGCCGAGACGCGGCGCGTTGTTATGATTCCACGCCTTTGAGACGACCCGACGCGATGATATCGGACGACACGCGGGACCCGGAAGTAAATTCGCACGCCTACGTGTCGAATAATTATTAACGCACGAGACTTAATAAGGTCCGTGCGGCGTAATTAATTCCGATGGTCTTAGGCAATACAAAATTTCCGTAAACTCGAGTAGGTCCCGCGCGACTTCCTTTGAGATCGCTCACGCCGGTCGTTCCTCGCAATATTTCACAAAGGATCCGAAGACGGCACGGATAAGGATATGCGCGAGAAAGAATACGCTAGTTCGGATGCGTGACTCTAAATAATTTTCTATTCTCCGATCTAGAACTCTAACAGACGAGAACGGTACAGTAATTACAAGACGATACCTTAAATTTTACATTAACGTGACAAAAATCGCGGCGACTGTCGGCGTATCCGCGGGAGAGAGAGCCTCTCTTAATTTACGCGCGGGAGAGAGCACGCGGTCGGCCGGGCGCCGGGATAAATTCTACGCGGAACGAAACTCTAAATTAAACTCTCAAAATCACGAAATTACCGGTGACTCTACTAACCGGCCGCGGCCGTGACACGCTTCTCTCCCGAATACGGTACTCACAAAAAGAAAGAAGTTAGCGGCTTTACAATATTAGATAGGGCCGTTCGTCTCACCGGTATCGCCGGGTCCTCGTGTGCTTCGGCATCCGCGCAGGAACCTCTGCTCTCCGGAATGTCTCGCCGAACAGTGACGAGCAAGAGGCCTGCCGGGATCACGCCGATACTAAATTTGGCATTTTCCACCCGTGGCGCTCCTTATCCTGGCAGGGCCGCCGGGTACCCCGCGGGGCCCTGCGAATTTTCTTGATGTAAATTTTCCCTCGCCGTTCCTCTATGTTTCCGCTTTGGGTTCCGGTATTCCTCTTTATGGGCCGTCGGGAAGACTCCCACGAGTGCACCTCTTTGCGATTCCTCCCAAAAATCCGCCAGATCGATTGTTTGCTCGATGGCGGGATTTCGGTGTATCCGGATCTGCGGGGCTCGAGGTAGGGTATATCCCGCGCCTTTCGTTTTCGGGGCTCTCTCGCCTCTCGCGCGAGAGTGGCCATCCCCGTCTCTGGCCGGAATCTCTGCGGAAGAAGGAACATTTTACGGCGGTACCCAGGTTCTTAACGGAGGGAGCAAGCCAGAAATTTGATGTGAAAATAATATTTACCGGGCGTGATCCGGACTTGGTGGCTCCTGCTCGGTCCTCAATCGTCCTCTTCGTCCTCTCCGTCCTCTCACTCTTTCTCTCTAGTGGTTTCCTCGGTTGAGACACGTACCCTATGCAAAATTGCTCGCCGAAAACGCCAAAAATCGCTCAAACAAAAATCATACAAAAAGTAATTCGCAAAACGGATGCGCGAAGCGCATCCTCCGATGCGGTAGAAAACGCAAAATGATTGTTCGGGTGCTCTCTCTCTCTCAAAGATTGACGAGAGAGCAAAGGTTCCCGAATTTTCCGCCTTCCCGGCCGGGCCTTCGGCCCTTGTGACGGACAGTACAAAATGTCACGTCACAATGTATACTATATATGTATTGTAACCGTTGTTTTGATATTAGTCCGTCGGATCGATAAAGATCCGGGAAATCGGGCCGATGTAAGTGACCGACGGCACACCTTCGGCGCGGAGAGCGGGAGATTTGCAAAAACACGAAAAATAAGTTTAATTGGGCGCCAGGCGCGAGATTCGCGCCACTCTGAAAATTTACAAATCGACAGATGACCTTTACAATCAGTAAATCATCCCGAAAATTTCCGCGACGGCGATAATCGACTCGCTCAGATCGTCAGGGGGTAGAGGGGGGAGTTCGGACGGGAGAGAGAACGGAATTCGAGAGAGGCTATTTGAAATCGCTCAAATGTAACAAGCATTTAATATATTTGAACAATGATGAACGAAGATAGACAGAAAAATAATTGTATAAAAGCTTGAGTAAAATGTTAGGTCAAGAAAGAAAAATCAATATTCTTTCGATATACTATGGAGGGAACTCCGTTTTAGTGACGCCGAAATACAAATAAGCGAGGCCGTAATTTGATTCGAACAATATAATGCAGCGTATTTACGGCCGAGACGCGGCGCGTTGTTATTGTTCCGCGCCTTTGAGACGACCCGACGCGGTGATATCGGGTGACACGCGGGACCCGGAAGTAAATTCGCACGCCTACGTGTCGAATAATTATTAACGCACGAGACTTAATAAGGTCCGTGCGACGTAATTCATTCTGATGATTCTAGGCAGTACAAAATTTCCAAAAACTCGAGTAGGTCCCGCGCGACTTCCTTTGAGATCGATCACGCCGGTCGTCCCTCGCACAATATTACAACGAATCAGAAAAATGCGCGAATGATGATATGCGCGAGAAAGACTACGCTATTTCTTATGCGTGACTCTAGACAATTTTCCATTCTCTGCTATAGAAATCCTAATAGACGAGAACAACACAGTAATTACGAGACGATACTCTGATTTTACATTAATGTGACCAAAATCGCGGCGACTGTCGGCATATCCGCGGGAGAGAGAGCCTCTCTTAATATACGCGTGGGAGAGAGCACGCGGTCGGCCGGGCGCCGGGATAAATTCCACGCGGAACGAAACTCTAAATCAAACCTCTCGAAATATCGCGAAATTATACCGGTGAATCTAAGAACCGGCCGCGGCCGTGACACGCTTCTCTCCCGAATACGGTACGCACAAAAAAATAGAATTTAGCGGCTTTACAAGAGTATAGGGCCGTTCGTCTCACCGGTATCGATGGGTCCTTTGATGCTTCGGCATCCACGCGCAGGAACCTCTGCTCTCGAGAACGCTCCGCCGGACAGTGACGAGCAAGAGGCCTGCCGGGATCACGCCGATAATGAATTGGGCATTTTCCACCCGTGGCGCTCCTTATCCTGGCAGGGCCGCCGGGTGCCCCGCGGGGCCCTGCGAATTTGCTTGATGCAAATTTTCTCTCGCCGTTCCTCTGTGCTTTCGCTTCGGGTTCCGTTATTCCGCTTTATTTTCGTCGGGGAGACTCCTATGAGCGCGCCTCTGTGCGGTTCCTCCAAAAATCCGCCAGATCGATTGTTTGATCGATGGTGAACTTTCGTATATCCGAATAGGCTGAGGCTCGAGGCAGTGTGTCTCCCGTGCCTCTAGTTTCCGGGGCTCTCTCGCTCCTCGCGAGAGAGTGGCCATCCCCGTCTCTGGTCGGAATCTCTGTGAAAGAAGGAACATTTTACGGCGGTACCCAGGTTCTTAACGGGAGGAGCAATCCAGAAAATCTATGTGAGAATAATATTTACCGGGCGTGATCCGGACTTGGTGGCCTCTGCTTGGTTCTAAATCGTCCTCTCACTCTTTCTCTCTTTCTGTTTCTCCGGTTGAGACACGTACCCTATGCAAAATTGCTCGCCGAAAACGCAAAAATCGCTTAAACAAAAATCATAAGTAAAGTAATTCGCGAAACGGATGCGCGAAGCGCATCCTCCGACGCGGTAGAAAACGCAAAAATGATTTTTCGGGTGCTCTCTCTCTCTCAAAGATTGGCGAGAGAGCAAAGGTTCCCGAATTTCCCGCCTTCCCGGCCGGGCCTTCGGCCCTTGTGACGGACAGTAAAAAATGTCACGTCACAGTATATAATATTATACTGTATATGCATATATTTTAGCGGTTATTTATTAGTTATTAAAAAATTTATAATTAAAATTTCGAACATTTAAATGAGTAAACAAAAAAATAAAAAATAATAATGCAATATTTTATTAAATTACAATAAAAATATAAACTTAAGGAAATATCTCTTATATTAATTACATACAGGGTGTTCTACAACAGATGGGATAAAATTTAAGGGCGAATTCTCTGGCTAATTTGAAGACGATTTTTCTTTAGCAAAAATAGGGTAATCAAGAGAGGTAATCATTTTTTACAACTTTCCCATATTTGTCATTATGTATCTTTGTAATTAAACCTCAAATTAAAATTTTTTCAAAATAAACTCCACCTGAAATTAACTGAAGAATGTAATTATGTTACATTTTTAACTTCACAACGTTTAGTTTTCAAGAAATCCATTTTTTTCAATCGCTTATAACTCGAAAATTATTGACTACTCAATATTTTTGCTTAGGAAAAATCGTCTCCAAATTAACCAGAGAATCCGCTCTTAAATTTTGTCCCACCTGTTGCAAAACACCCTGTATATGCACGCATATACATATACATATATATTAGGAGACGCGGTAGTGTCTCCGGCCATGTTCAAACCCTAAAAGACCTTAAAAGACACTACAAGTCTCCTTATCCTGCACCATCAAAGTCCATTTTTTGGGGGTGTAGAACTACTAAAATATAAAAAATTTTGAATTGCACGTAATATAACCTGAAAGGCGGCATCGCCACGAGTAATTTGAGCCAAGAAGGAATAAAATCGGTCAAGCCGTTCTGGAGATACAAGCGGTCAAAAAGTGACGTTTTTCATGAAAAATGAAGTAACGTTGTCTTCTTCTCTGTCCGCGTCCGCTGACGTCATCAGGATTATATATATCCTAAAAAAATCATAAAAATGAAAAGGTCAGGCCATGTTCAAAAGAAGGTACTCAAAAATTTAAACGATCTAATAATAAATTATCACGAAAAGTAACTGATATGTTATTCAAGGTGCCAGTTCAAAGTGAACATACGTAAAGTGTATATTATCTAAATTTAGTAATAATATATTACCATGAAAAGTAACTGTGATATTTTATTCAAGGTGCAAGTTCACATTGAATATACATACATATAAGTAAAACTGATTACAATTTGATTCTAGAAAATAAGTGCGATATGTTATTCTTAGTGCACAAAATATAATAGTCGTTTATAGAGATTTGATTTGAAATTCATACTAGCCCGTACAATGAAAAATAATTGCTCGTAATTCCAGAGTACCAATTTGTTAATGACTCAGAAAAATAACATGGCGGCCTGCTCTCAAAAAACTTTCGATGGGTAGAATAAATAATTGAAATAAGAGTTGTGAAAATTGTATAAATTAAAAACCTCCAATCTTTCTTTAGTAAAATTTCGAATTTTTGTATCAACTTCCGATTTGTGTTATACCGTATTTTCAGGGAGTAAGTTATTGATCAGAAAACTTTGCCTTGTTGCTCGAAACGGGTGTATATTAAGTAAAATTTATAAATGTACAGTTCTCAGGTCAACTACAATAAAGCTATACGCTTAAAAAGTTTACTGATTATTTGTCGTAATATACAATAAAAAATTACATATTAATTATTCAAGATACAAGTAAGAAATAAATATCATTAAAATATACAAAAAAAATTTATCAATTTGACTCTGAAAAGTAAGTGACATGGTTCTCAAAGTGCAAGGTTTCATTTGACTTACAATTTTCTTCAGAAACACAGAAGAAAAAGGTATTTGTATATAGTTTTGTATATTCACTTCGTTGTGTGTGTAGAGCTTTTAAAAATACGTTGAATCCTTATTCTAATCTAATCTTCTTCTAATGTAATACTTTTCGTATTTCAAATGTTGTAGTAATTATTCTGTAAGAGCTTTGACATTATTTCTAAATGGACATCGAGAAACATCATAGTTTTTTGAGAGCAGGTCGCCATGTTATTTTTCTGAGTCATTAACAAATTGGTACTCTGGAATTACGAGCAATTATTTTTCATTGTACGGGCTAGTATGAATTTCAAATCAAATCTCTATAAACGACTATTATATTTTGTGCACTAAGAATAACATATCGCACTTATTTTCTAGAATCAAATTGTAATCAGTTTTACTTATATGTATGTATATTCAATGTGAACTTGCACCTTGAATAAAATATCACAGTTACTTTTCATGGTAATATATTATTACTAAATTTAGATAATATACACTTTACGTATGTTCACTTTGAACTGGCACCTTGAATAACATATCAGTTACTTTTCGTGATAATTTATTATTAGATCGTTTAAATTTTTGAGTACCTTCTTTTGAACATGTCCTGACCTTTTCATTTTTATGATTTTTTTAGGATATCACTTACTTTTTAAAGTACAGATATATAGAGCAGCTTTCTAGTAATTCAAGTATCACAAATATATGTATTTTCGATTCTTATCACATAACTTTGTATAAGTAACAATTTATGCA
Source organism: Nylanderia fulva (assembly GCF_048542155.1). Classification (NCBI taxonomy): domain Eukaryota; kingdom Metazoa; phylum Arthropoda; class Insecta; order Hymenoptera; family Formicidae; genus Nylanderia; species Nylanderia fulva. The sequence continues at coordinate 34,227 of NW_028190349.1, read as the reverse complement.
ATACAGTTCAAAATAATTGAAATATATGGTATATATGTACAAATATAAAATATATGATTATATTATAGTATACATATATATTTTATTTAATCATATATGTAAATGTTTGTATAATTGTAATAACTTTTAACGATACATTGCACATTTATTTCAATTGCAACAGAATGAATTTATATTCTTGTATGAATATTGAAAATAAAGAATAGGCCCCTCCATCGCCCATTCTCGTGAGAACGCAACCATATATTTTTCTTCGTCTCTCCGATTTTAACACGACATACATATTTCTGTCTGATAATTTTTTTCTTGATGATACTTTTTGAAATGTCATGAAGCCTAGGTCAAATTAGAAACTTATTGCACTCGTTTTAATGCAGCGCTTACAGCAGCTTTTATAAAGCGCCAGAGCAGCCGATATTTTATTTTAGCGCTTACGGCAACTTTTATACAGCGCTAGAACAGTTGATGTTTTAATGTAGCGTTTACGGCAGCCTTTATACAGCGCCATTATTTAATCTGTTCTAAGAACAATATGTATGCCCCTTGTGCTCCTTTGGGCCATTTTTTCTTGAACACTTCCATATCATTAGAGTAATACCATTCCGATTTTGTGTCAGCTCTCAACATACACGTGTAGTGACCACGATTCATTTCTTCACCTTCGTGAAATATTAGCTTGTACTTTTTTTTATTAATCGTGATATTACTCGTCGGCACGGCGGTAATCCGATTGTTGATAATTTTTTTAGAAGCACCGTTTACAAAAGTATATAAATTGAGCTGTATTACTACGACGGATAAAGTTGATTCGATTACGGTTTTCTTTTTCAACACGGTGCCCTTACATTCGTTACAATTGCCGTTTATCGTTTCCCATTTAGAAAATTCTACATTAATCAAACTTTGTAGAGTGACACCTTTTTTCCTTTTAATGTCGAATGTATAGGTAATATTAACAAACTACTGCTTTCCAGCTTAGTTACATTGTAATTACATTTGACATTCGAGCAACATGTTACGTGCTTTAATTCGAGTTTTAATACATCATTGATGTCGGAATACGTCGACATTAGAGCCGTAAAAAATTCCGAAACATCTTGTTGTGTTCGTTCTTCGAAGCGTTTTCCGACAGATCTTCTAACCGCTTGAATGTTGCAATATTTACGTTCACCATACGCGCAGATAGCATCAATCAATGCATTCGATGCTTTATTTTTCAGTATTTGTTGCCTAATACGTACGCAATGAAACGCACATTGTAATATTACATTAGCGTAACACAAAACAGCATCGTTATTGCAAAGGCCATATATTTTCCACGTAACTATACTTTCTGGTTCCTCACAATCATAATTCTGCATATCATCAATGATATTAGGGATATCCCATCGACGATCGTACATTTTCACAACCTTTTTCTCGGACGGATTGATTTGTGGCAGTTCAGATTTGAATATAGATCTCAGTCGATTATATTCTACAATGGCTCTCGAGTTTGCTTTAACTCTGATGCTGGATTGAAATTTATCAAATGTAGGCCTTCTAACTTACTTACTCGTGACAAACCTACATAGGCTTGACCATCACTGAATACAGTCGTTCCTAAATCCATCATTGCATTGTTACATGTAATTCCTTCGATTATAAATAATTCGACATTCTTTAATTTGTCTCTCAAAGTTTTCAAGACCATGTCTGACAATTGCGTATATTTTGGTGTAGATTCATGACTAACCGGTAGTTGAAACATTCTATGGATTGTCAAGCCATCGATATTGAATGCTGCGATACCCGTAGGAGCAGATATGGCAGTCGTTTTTTCCAAATTTATTCTGATCCAATGTTTAATCGTTTCAATTAGAAAACTTTTCCCTGTACCACCCTCGCCACTTACGTACAGTCGCAGAATCTGATTCTTATCTTGTAAAACTTGGCATACTCCATCAAAGACTCTTTTCTGGTCTTTGTTCAATTGCGACATCATTTGCGATAAATCAATCGGGTCGTCAATCTTACCAAAATCTTCCAGATCTTTCATCGCGTCGTCAGCTTCTATCGGATTACAATCCAGTTCATCGTCATCGGATTTGTCTCTGTCTGCTGTTTTCAGATCATTTTCGCGCTTCTCGATTAATTCAGCAACGTTCTCAAAAGCTTTCTGTATTTCTTCGAGCCTTTCGTGATATTTCATTGCCTTCGTTAAAACAGACTCTGAATTCTTAAAGGCATCCGTGTAAGTCTCGAATGTACCTTTGAGTTCACTCAAATCTCTCCATGGTTTGAACAGAAGAAGCAGCGAGTAAAAGTATTTTTCGGGCTCAGTTTTTATATTAAATCGATAATGGTTAATTAAATAACCCTTTTTCGTTTTTTTTTTAAATAAACCCGATGCCAGTTTGTAACACTTGACTTCGTCATTATTTGACATCTGTTTCGTAATTTCCCAGAATCTGGCAAAATCGTACAAATTCAATGATTCTAATTCCTGAGGTCTATTTGGATAGTAATCATCGATGAGTGACAAACAGTAAATATTCGTAGAATTTTCATCGAGAGCTTAAATTTCATTAAATGTTTTAACTTTTCTATTTCTCACCTCATTAACATCGATCCATTTGACCATGGTATCATTATCCGTACCGTACAAGGGATTCCCTAATAGTGTATCCGCAGCTTCTAAAGCACCGCATTTTCTGTTATTTAATGAACGCATTGCAAAATTCCACAATTTCGATGCCAAGGACTTATTCGAATCTATCACTTCAAAGTCTGTATTGCATTTTTCTGACTTTGTCGTGTATTTTGTTAAATATGAGTTTAAAAACTCTGATTTTTCTCTAATAAATTGTATGTCCATATTTCCTTCCCAGGCTAATTTGATAGACGGATTATAATCATTTATAAACCTTTCCGACTCCTTGCGAGGAAGATCGTACAATCTGCTCTTACTGCGTAAATTTTTTCTACCGACTATCGAAGTGATAACGTCTCTTAAAACGAAATTCTCAGTAACTGGCCGAGGAAAATCGAACCGACACTTTCTGTATATATTAGTTTCCGTTTTTTTCGTACGCATGCAATACGAGTTATGTTTATGATTCTGATCACTTATTACCGTATCGTACAACGTTGGCGAAACATTTTCATCTGGAATTTCACACGTTACGTATTTTTGAATAAACGTAGCAACTTCTTCATCCGGCGATTTTCCTAATACTGGAGCATCTTTTATCCAAATTATACAATGTATGTGCTGGATACTTCTACGTTGATATTCCAGTCGCCAGAAGTAATGAATAACCTTTCCTATTGGATTATCGGACGAACAAATAAAATCAATCATGGCTTTGAGTTTTATGCACATGAATCTAGAAGTACTTACAGGATCGTATGCGATTAGTTCGCTGATGCCTAACTTCTCTTTATCGGGATTCATATCTCGTAAATATTCACCCAAATCGGACCATTTCCATTCACTAGGACTCAAGGTCAAAAACCACGTCGCTGGACCGTAATGCAAAGTCATGCATTTTACATTATTGGACGGTTGTCGCCAAAATTGATCCGTATTTCTCAATTTTGCGAAAATACTCATTAAATTCGATTCTAATTGGTAACCTTTCAATTCGTTCAAGTATCTATCAGCAGTGTATCTCTCTCGTGGGTTAGTAACCATCATCGTATAATAGATACCACTTTTCAACTGTCGGTAGTTAGCATCATTGAGAAGGAAGAACAGATACTGCAGATTCAACCTGAATCTACTATGTTTCGACATCAATCGTGTTCTAATAAATAAATATTCCGGCAATGCAAAGTTTCTATCTTATTGTTGTCCATTGACACCATCAGGATATAAATCAGGGAAACACATGACATCCAGATATTTATAACGATTATCCATTGGAAAATCTTCAATTTTCACCATTTGATAAAGCTTCAATGCAGATTCGTTATCGATTCTTTTCGCGTGTATTGGGTATATTGTATACTGATCGTTAATATCCGAATGTTCAGTGATTTGTGTGAGAAAAGCCGTACGTTTTAAAACGGTTTGATCATTATTATTTTTGTTTTGCTGTACATTGTACAAATTCAATGCTGGTAATTCCTCAACCACCTCATTTATTTCGTCATTGTCGCTTTCCTCATCGACAATCCTATATTCTGTTTCCTGCAACTTATCCTTTAATAGATCATCAGATGACGCTGGAAGACGAATTTTTGAGTAATAAGGATTATTTTCTTTCAACCATTGTAAAGCCTTATACATTTTATTAATATCTACCAAATTTTCCCAAACCACTTTAGATTTCTTGGGTATACCTCGAACGAGAATGTGCAACTCGTGATTCAAATTTATAGGATCTTCCGGAGAACATACCTTATCCAATGTTTCTTGTAAAAGCAGAGACAAATGAAATGTTCTACCTTTTCCTAAACAGAGTTCGATTATATAAGTTTTTTTATTTAAAATGTGCTATATTTAAATCATTTAATTATTTTTTTCGTTCAAGTACAATTAACAGCAAAAACTGCATATACGTAGGTATGTATTTGACTCTACTGCCATTACTTGAAACAAATACATTATTCGATATTAACAAATTGGAACTCTGGAATTACGAGTAATTATTTTTCATTGTACAGACTAGGTTTAAATTTTTGAGGACCTTCTTTTGAACATGGCTTGACCTTTTCATTTTTATGATTTTTTGGAGATAGAGTGAGAGAGGACGAATGAGGGTAAGAGAAGACGAGATAGGCGAAAGAGGGTGAAAGAGAACGAAAGAGGGTGAGAAAGGACGTACGAGGGTGAAAGAGGTGAGAGAGGGTGAGAGAGGACGAAAGAGGGTGAAAGAGGACGAAAGAGGTCGAAAGAGGGTGAGAGAGAACGAAAGAGGGTGAAAGAGGACGAAAGAGGGTGAGAGAGGACGAAAGAGTGTGAAAGATGTCGAAAGAGGATGAGAGAGGGCGAAAGAGGGTGAGAAAGAATGAAAGAGGGTGAGAGAGGACGAAAGAGAGTGAAAGAGGACGAAAGAGGGTGAAAGAGGACGAAAGAGGGTGAGAGGGAATGAAAGAGGGTGAAAGAAGACGAAACAGGGTGAGAGAGAATGAAAGAGGGTGAGGAGAGGACGAAAGAGGGTGAGAGAGAATGAAGAGGGTGAAAGAGGACCGAAAGAGGGTGAGAGGAATGAAAGAGGGTGAAAGAGGACGAAAGAGGGTGAAAAGAGGGTGAAGAGGACGAAATAAGGGGTGAGGTAGGAAGAAAGAGGGTGAAAGTAGGACGAAAGAGGGTGAAAGAGGACGAAAGAGGGTGATAAAGAGGACGAAAGGGGGTGAGAGGGAATGAAAGAGGGTGATGAAAGAGGGTGAGAGAGAATGAAAGAGAGTGAAAGAGGACGAAAGAGGGTGAGAGAGGGCGAAAGAGGGGAAAGAGGGTGAGAGAGGACGAAAAGGGTGAGAGAGGACGAAGAGGGTTGAAAGAGGCAAAGAGGGGTGGGAGTGGGGGTGGGAGTGGGGTTTGGGGTGGGGGTAGGGTGGGGTGGGGGCGGGATGTGGGAGGGAAAGGGGTGGGTGGAAGTTGAGGGAGGTGTGAGTAAAAGGTGAGAAGAGATTTATACGCGGACAGAGAAGAAGAAGAAGAAGAAGAAGAAGAGGAAGAAGAAGAAGAAGAAGAAGACGACGTTACTTCATTTTTCATGAAAAACGTCACTTTTTGACCGCTTGTATCTCCAGAACGGCTTGACCGATTTTATTTTTTCTTGGCTCAAATTACTCGTGGCGATGCCGCCTTTCAGGTTATTACGTGCAATTCAAAATTTTTTATATTTTAGTAGTTCTACACCCCCAAAAAATGGACTTTGATGGTGCAGGATAAGGAGACTTGTAGTGTCTTTTAAGGTCTTTTAGGGTTTGAACATGGCCGGAGACACTACCGCGTCTCCTGATACGTTGTATATAAATATTTATATAAATGGTCTTGTTTTAAAATTGTATTATTATTTAAATGCTTAGATTGTATATATTTTGTTATTATATATTTATTTATATATTTATATTTTTTTTATATTGAAAAGATTCATTTTTCTTTTTCCTTTTTTTAAATTAATAAATTTTATTAAATATTTGTTTGTGTGTGCCAATTAAACAAAAATATAATCGTACACCAGCAATTACTTTTCAAAATATTATTTTTCTTGTGTGTGAATAGTTTCATATAATATCTGGATTGCAAATATATATTGTTAATAATAATAGTTTTGTTGCATATCTATTATGCATATAATTTGGAAATAATATAATTTAATAATTAAAAATTGCAAACAGAATAATATATTCACATATTTATATTTATATTATATTATATCTGCACATATTCATATTGATGAGATAATTGTTTATTATATAAAATCATGTGCGTGATAATTAAATATTTTCTATGCAATCAAATTAATAAGGAATATAATGATTTAACATGATTATATTCTAAATCTGTTGGTGAAAACGTTACGTGTAACAAATATATACAATTAAAGTTATTAAAATTTTATTATTTTTGTAAAATATCATTTACTTTGTAGAATACTTGAAAATATTACAATTCTATTTCTTAATAATAAATTAATTAAATTTAATAAAGGAAATAAAACATTTTATCGTGTTCTGATATTGGACTTATTAACCATAGCGTGTAATTAAATATTATAGGTCTACGCTTATTGTGATAAGGCTCTTTGTTAATTGACTGAAATATAACCTAAGAGCTTTGGACATTCACATTCCACAGTAATCAAAGAGTTAGGATTATCAATTCTTTAAGGTAACGTATTGATAGTTTGTTAATTACTTGTCATATTGCAAATACAATTTGACTTTATCACTTCATAATTATTAAAAATCGTTTTAGAGTGAATCTTATGTAACAAGCTTTTTTGAAATATCCTAGATTATGAAAAGAATGATTATAAAAGGTTGATATCAGAAATGATATATATTAAAGAAGAAAACAACAGTATCAACCTAAAAAAAAACACCGAGCGCCTTGTCGGTTCTTATTTTGATATTTTAAAAAAATTGTCTACGTCATCTTAAAAATTGGGTATATATACAGCGCGCCGACATTGTGAGATACAGATATCGATTTGTTTTTTTAAAAAGTACACATTGTGGTTATGTTATTTAAAAAGAAATAATTTTTTAAAAAAAGTGTTATGTTCGTGACAAAAAAGTAAGTTAATACTATTTATTAAAAATCTAAAATGTAATATTTGAGCGGATATATTAATTGGTTCACAGTGTCGTTACATAATATAACAGCATGACATACAGAAATCTGACGCTCTAACTCAAGCCAACAAACATGAATTTTGTACTGCGTTCGTCATATGATAATCCCATAAATGTTGTATTTATAATAAGGTCGAAATGACTAAATTAATTTTTTGACATATTAGCATGATATTGAAAAAGACTGTCGTACAGTCGAAACGTTTATCTTATCTTATCTTTTGTATATTATGACGTAAATTAATAAAAAAATTTTTTAATTAATATCTTATAAGCTCGTTAAGTTGTTCTTTTATTATATCACATATTAAAATATGATATTTGTTGCTTGAAAATCTATAAGTTGACAAAAATAATCTAATTTATTTTATGGTCTGCTTCGACAGCGCAATGTTGATGTTACTAAAAGTTCTGATAGCTATTAAATTGATTGTGCAATGTATCCAACTATATTTTTAATTATAATCCGCATAATCGTCCTTCAAAAAAAAAGAAATAAACGTTATTAACCATATAAATGTATTTTAACGCGCCACAATATGTTTATAACAATCTTTTCTGCTTATACTGAATATTTAATTTGATATGACTGGCTTAGACATATAAAGTATCTTTACTAGCTAATTATCATATAAAATCACATAATAAAAGTACTTGAATTTAAATTAATCATATTATTAACATTTATATGATGACCAAAAATGCTTGCTTATTTAAATAACTATATTTATTTATATGCAAATCTTACATACATATTAACTGTCCTTCTGGATAATATTTTTGTGTCATATATAATACAAAATTATTAATCTAATTTAAATATTGCAGGAAGTGTGTTAATATACTTTCGTTCTGGAGAGCATTTCTGCGTTCAACCAGGTAACCATTTCACACTCTTTTTATATATTATATTTAAATAATATTTATTTATTATAAATAAATATATATATTATATATATATATATATATATATATATAGTTTGTCCGGAAAGTAATGCGTCGCATTTTTTTGTGACGCGACTATACATCGCAGAGCGATGGGACCGGTTGGGGAGGAAGGGGGGTACCCTTAGCTTTCCAACGGTAGGTCGCTCAATTGTTTCCATGCGCTTGGAGGGTTAGGACGGCTTATTCTGTGAACCTCTGCTTAGTGGTCGCGTCGAACTTGTGATGGAGAGAACGATAGAGCAACGCTATGCGATAAAGTTTTGCGTGAAGCTGGACAAGACGCCGCTGGAAACTTTTGATTTTGAAATGCTCAAGAAAGTTTTCGGGGACGATTGCCTTTCCAAATCGCAGTCAAACAGATGGCACAAGATGTTTAGAGAAGGTCGGAAGGAGGTCGCCGACGAGGCCCGCGCAGGACGCCCGTCAACATCGCGAACGGACGACAATGTGACTCGTGTGCGCCAATTATTGAATTCAGACCGTCGAATGAATGTTCGCTTAATGTCGGAATTATTGAACTTGCCGAAAACGATTGTTCACGAGATTGTATCGGAAGACTTGGCCATGCGGAAGATTTGCGCAAAACTTGTGCCCAGAGTGTTGACCGATGCGCAAAAGCAACACCGAGTGGAAGTTTGTGAAGAACTCAAGCAACTCTGTGCAGATAATCCCAATTTCCGGCGGACTTTTTTTTATTTCCTCGGCTGAAAAGGGAGCTCAAAGGACAACAGCTCGAGTCGGTTGACAACGTACAAGCTACTTCGACGGCCTCCCTGAACAGCATCCCAGTCAAGGAGTTCCAGAAATCTTATGACGCATGGAAATCGCGTTGGCAAAAATGTATTGACGCAGAAGGGTCATACTTCGAACAATTTTAAGTTGTTTTACCTATGCGATCAATAAATTCTTTTTTAAAAAAATGCGACGCATTACTTTCCGGACAAACATATGTATACATTCTTCTTTATAATGTTGAGTAAAAAATCAGCATATATGATTCACATTCTCTCCAAAACCATGAAATATGACACATATTCCATACATAATTGTCAATATTTTCATTTTCAAACATATTCAATTGTAAGAATAATGTTTGATATTACCAGACTAGGTTTCATCATAATAATAATTTAAAATATATTTGATATTAAAGCTTGAAAATATCTATGTTGGCAAAAATAATGTGATTTATCTTATGGTTTGATTCAACAGCGCAATGCTGCTTTCATTAAAACTTCTGATAGCTATTAAATGAATTTTGCAATGCATCCAATCATATTTTCTAATTGTAATCTGCATAACCATCCTTCAACAAAAGGAAATAAACATCATTAACCATGTAAATATATTTCAACGTATCATATTATGTCTTTAAAAATCTTAATTTCCTGCTTTACATTTACTTTAATATAACTGACTCACGTAAGAATTTTTTCTACCAAATTCTAGTATAAAATCACATAATAAAAGTATTTCAATTCAAATTAATCATCATTAGTAATATATATTTATATAGGATGATAAAAAATACTTGTTTATTTAAATTATTATATATTTATACTTATATATGCAAATTGTATATTTATAAATTAATTTCTCATTCTAATGTATTAATACCACTCAAAATCATTATTATGTTATGTTATATTATGTCAACTACATAAAGAAACTTTTTTTATTCATAACATTTTTGTGTTGTACATATATACAATATATATTATAATTCAAAATTATTAATCAAATGTAAATATTGCAGAAAGTTTGGTAATATAACAAAGTGTAACCATACAGTTTCCTTCTGGAGAACATTTCTGCATTCAACTAGGTAACCATTTCACAATGTTTTATTACGGATACGGCCTATTACGTATCCAAACTAAAATTATTCGCTATTATAGCGTTTTCGTCTGTAATAGCGCAGATTTTTGGCTTGCCCGTGGCGCCTATACAATTAGAAAAAGTATTTTTGTTTTGGGTCTATTACACATCCAAATTAACAGTATTCGCTTTTGTAGCATTTTAGTCTGCAATATCTCAGACCTTTCGCCTGCCCTTAGGCGTCTAATTAGAAAAATCTTATTTGATACTTGCATCACTAGAAGGCTGCCCTAAACGCCATATATCTATAACTAAAACTGTCCCAAACAACTGAAAATGGATCATCAGTGTCACAAGTTCCATTATGGCAATAAGGAAAAGAATATTTTGGCTTCCAAAGAATGGTTGACGGAAACGATGATAGACAGTTTCCATGCGCTACTCGAGAGCAATTCTAATTATGCACCTCGATCTGTATGGTTGACAATATTTCCCGATCAGATTGTTCCACTGAATAATTCAAAGAAGAAGCATTTGCAAATACTGCACAGTGATTTTGGTGGTGGACATTGGGTTGCTTGCCATTACGATGCAAAATCTATTATTATATATGATTCTCATGAAGGTAGTCGTAATGCAAATATACAAAATTTGAATGGAGAAATTCGAATTTTTGTGGACAGATTATTTCCCTTTCATGATTGTCAAAACAATCCAATAGTTTTTCCTAAAGTTCAGTCGCAAGGTAACGATTATAATTGTGATCCTATGGCAATTGCGATTGTTACATCTATTCTGTTTGGTGTAAATCCTTGCATCGTGACGTATAATCAATCGTTGCTAAGACCTCATTTGTCCGCAATGTTTGAAAAACAAACAATAACTCATTTTCCGTACCTCTATGATTCAATTGCTCCATTAACGCTACTGCCGTTGGAGACATTGAAAAGACGAGAGAGGGATGCACTGAGAAAAAGACTTGCACGTAGTAAGGAAACTGAGGAACAGCGTTCGAAACGAATCGAAAAAGATGCTTTTTCTCACAAAGAAAAATATTTTATGAATCCTGCAACAAAACGTCAGATAATGCGTGATCAGTACCATAAGAATCCTGAAACAAAACGTCAGATAATGCGTGATCAGTACCATAAGGATCCTGAAACAAAACGTCAGATGGTGCGTGATCAGTACCATAAGGATCCTGAAACAAAACATCAGATGGTGCGTGATCAGTACCAAAAGGATCCTGAAACAAAGCGTCAAAAAATGCGTGATATATATAAAAAAGATCTTGAGGGAATACGTAAAAGAAAGCGGGGCAAATACCAAAAAGATGTAGAAAATAAAAGGTACGTCAAAAGAAAAAATTATTTTAAAAATGCTGCTCGTGAAAGAGACCGCCAACGAAAATTCAGACAAAAATATCCCGACTCAAAAAAATTGTACAACAAGAGGTGCAATGCAAAACGTAGGGAGAAGTCTATCGTACAAAGATGGAAAATGTTCAAGAGAATGAAGGAAAAATTTAATACCGTTCAATCTTGGCAAAAGTGTTTTAAGTTTCCAAAATATTCAGAGTTTTATATTCAACAGATGTTGAGAAAAATTAATAAATCAACAGTATGTGCTCGATTGAAAGCCGAACAGATATTTAAGTGGTGTGTAATGTTACGTCTCGTGGGGTCGCGGCTGCGAAAATTTGAATGCAGAGCTCGGCTTTTTCCACGAGACACGATCGCTATTACGGGTACGCGAATCTATGCGATTCTCCCCGGGGATACCCGCGATCTGAGGTTATTCGCGCTGGAACTGAGGTGATCGGATTATTGCGTGGGACCTACCTGTGACTCTACTGTAATAAAGATAGCTTCGTCGATTGCTCTATGCGAAACGTCGTTGGGGTTGCGTAAGTAATCTTCGTACGTAGACTGGCAAAGCTCGCACAAATCACCTAATTCGCGTGAGGGTAAGTCGGAAGTTGCAGACCCCGCAATTTATTCCAATGGGTGTTCCGCCTATGATTAAAGTATGCTTCCGAATCTTTGTCCAAAGTAGTTTTGAGACTCTAGGTAAGGTGGAGTAGCATGAAATGCAGAGGGCTGCCTTAGTCTCGAAGTGGATGTACCCGATACCAATTTGGCAATAGAATAAGGGTTCAAACGGTACAAAGAGATTAACTCCTGGAGGAGGAGTTATACCTCTAAGGGTGAGTGGGCACATTTGTGCTTGTTGCGTAATCGAATTGATAATGCGTCATTCGCTCGTAGATCTTCGGTGAACCCGGCAGTAATCGAGAAGTCAGTAGTCGTCGGTAAAAGAACGTATGTCGGTATATTGTCGGTAACGTCGGTAAAAGAACGTATGTCGGTATATTGTTGGTAATGTTGGTAAAAGAACGTATGTCGGTATATTGTCGGTAACGTCGGTAAATCGAGAGTGTTCTCAATTAATTATTGTTTAAATGACTATTTTGTTGTACGGATTTACGAAGTTATTTCTTGCGACACAAAGGTTTTTAAGAGATTGAACTATTTGCGTTTTTCCGTGTTAGAATTCCGAGGGTTGCACCGCGTGTGGTGGTCGACCCTAGTTTTATAACCCGACCCTTTTTTTATAGCTTCCGCAGTGATGATGGAAAAGAGGAAAAATGCGTCGGAGATTTTTCTAGAATGTTCTCTTCCACGTGGTAGAAGCGTCTCTGAATTTGCTAACACGCGCGATTCCTTAGGTTAACGTGAATTTCACTTACCTTTAGTAGCACTTTCTTGATCGTGTCGGCTCGTACTTGGAGGTAGTGCGTGCGGCGAGGGTCGTTCACTGGGATGTTTGGCGGCGGCAGGCGTCGTGGTCGGAAAGTTATTGGTATGCACCTCCACGGTAGGAGTTCGTCGTTGTTATTATTTTTAATATAAGAGTTTTAACAAGGCTCTGTAATATAAATATAAATTTAACGTATAAGACGGGCAACAAGAGCCAAATCGCGGATGACAATGCGTTATCCTAACGAAACTAAATAATTTTTCGTTAGAATTAAATACCGGTGCACAAGGCACCAAATTTTTACTTGGACACGGCCAAGATTTTAAATATGAAATAATCTCATATTTTGAGATTTAATTTCAATACCCCTTTTAACCCCCCTACGGAAAATAAATAAATGAATGCAAGAGAAAAATATAGATCCGAAAATCGCTGAATAGGATAACGCATTGTCATCCGCGATTTGGCTCTTGTTGCCCGTCTTATACGTTAAAATTATTTTTAATGTTAAAAATGTTCTCGTATTCAGGATCGGCCTGATATTCCACTCCGAGGAATTGAGAATATTCCTCGGTCGCTGATTCACGATAGAGTCGGTTTAGTTTTCGTAATTGATTCTTCCTTCCTGCGCGTCGCGTCTTAGGCATATTGAATTTGATGCATCCTCTGAATGATTACTCAAATAAGGAAGGTTGATATGCGGCGGACCTCACTATCAGTTCCTTATTTTGGCAATTGCTGAGAATGTTAATTCTAACTGTGATGAGCGGTGGTCCGCTCCAGACACAGTTTTGAATTGTTCTGAATTCAAACGCCGTATGACAGATTTAAGCGCTATCGTGTTTTATCACGGGAGTGGAAGTTTTGAAGAGTACTGAACACTGGTTTTCACACATGAATACACTGATTTATTCGTATAGTAGTACAGAATTCGAGACTAAGACTTACAATTTAGGATTTAGACTTAGACTTAGAATTTAGATTTTAGAGTTAGGATATTATACTTAGAGTTAGAATTTTAGAATTAGAGTTAGGATTTAGAATTTGGACTTAGAGTTAGAATTTAGAAGTGCGACTATACTGTTCGGTGTTGCGCAGAGAACTGCCGAAATTCGGGACTGCTCTGAGGTCCTTCGTTTCGGCGGCTCGGGCCTGCGGCGGCCTGGAGAGGGGGAACTCTCCGGAGTAGGGGCTCTCACCGTGGTGGGAGATCCTTAGGCGCTACGAAGCGCCACGCTTAGTTTCTAGGCGGAGTTAAGCGTCATGGCCGGCTTTGGCGCGCTTTTCAAATAGCGTTTAAGGAACTTGGAGTAAACGAAAAAATTTATACGGCCGGACGTGACAGTAAAAGCAAAAAAATCGTACCTCAATGCAGCAAGAAAAGTGTTTTCATATTTGAAAAATGTTGCTGAAGCTGCGTTATTGCGATTCAATGAATGTAAGACTTTGAAATATCCAAAAAGCGATCAACTTAGAGCTCTTTGTGGCTTATCCAAATATACTTCGTCTTCCGAAACGTACTTTTATAAAACTGCTTACGAGCAAAGGAAAAAGTTTGAGCTACCACTTATAATAAGACAATCCTCTCCTCACGGAGTAATAAATGTTTTGCCGTTAATAGATAACAATGGTAAAAAGTTAAAAATGTGGCATTGTGATGAGAACAAATGCCACATAAATGATACTTCCATGGAAAAGTTTGTAAAATTTTTGGAACTGTTTGAAGAAGGTACTTTGAAAAAGATAATGAATGTTAAATTCATAGCGCAGCTAAAAAATTGTTCCGTTTCACGTACGAATAGCAGATTAGGACATCCTCCGGAATGCTATACAAATCCGAATCTTTGCAAGTCATACATTGCAACGATAAACACTTTATCACCTCATTTTCCTTTCGTGAGGAATATTCGAAGAAATGTTTACAAATTGATCGACAATTATAATAAGTTTTGTCAACTGTTTTCATCTTTGAGATTCATCAATATGGATAAATTAGTTGAAATTTCCAATGATTTTAAGAATAAAGCAAGATTTTATCCAAAAAATGTAACTGATGTTTGTTTGGACGAGGAAAAGATTTTCTCGCAAAATTACGAAGCATTTAAAGTCATGAAAAAGCGATTGTTGGATTTACCACGTATCCCTTGCATCTCTTGCGAAAAATTATGCTTGAGAAGAGACGTTTCTAAGCTCGAGAAGCTGAGGAAAACAATAGACGGACCTTTTTGGAAAGATCTGATAGCAAACGTAACAGAACACAGTAATAATACTGAATTCGTTTGTAAGCTTTGTTTGGGTAAATTTCAAAAAGGCGTGGTGCCTTCTACTTGCATTTTGAATAATCTTGCGGTAAAACCATTACCAGATGTTTTGTCAGATTTCAATGATTACGAAAAAATGTTAATCAAGAGAATGAGCAGCTTTCAAGTAGTGCAATTGATGGGCAATGTTTTGAACAAACATATACCGCATAGACAAATGATCCGCAAAGTAAAAGGTAGAACATTTTATTTGCCTCTACCTTTACAAGAAACATTGGATAAGGTATGTCCTCCGGAAGATCTTATAAATTTGAATCACGAGTTGCACATTCTCGTTCGAAGTATACCCAAGAAATCTAAAGTGGTTTGGGAAAATTTGGTAGATATTAATAAAGTGTATAAGGCTTTACAATGGTTGAACGAAAATAATCCTCATTACTCGAAAATTCGTCTTCCGGCGTCATCTGATGATCTATTAAATGATAAGTTGCAGGAAACAGAATATCGGATTGTCAATGACGAAAGCGACAATGACGAAATAAATGAGGTGGTTGAGAAATTACCAGCATTGAATTTGTACAATGTACAGGAAAACAAAAATAATAATGATCAAATCGTTTTAAAACGTAGGGCTTTCCTCACACAAATTACTGAAGATTCGGATATTAACGATCAGTATACAATATACCCAATACACGCGAAAAGAATCGATAACAAATCTGCATTGAAGCTTTATCAAATGATGAAAATTGAAGATTTTCCAATGGATAATCGTTATAAATATCTGGATGTCATGTGTTTCCCTGATTTATATCCTGATGGTGTCAATGGACAACGAGAAGATAGAAACTTTGCATTGCCGGAATATTTATTTATTAGAACACGATTGATGTCGAAACATAGTAGATTCAGGTTGAATCTGCAGTATCTGTTTTTCCTTCTCAATGATGCTAACTACCGACAGTTGAAAAGTGGTATCTATTATACGATGATGGTTACTAACCCACGAGAGAGATACACTGCTGGTAGATACTTGAACGAATTGAAAGGTTACGAATTAGAATCGAATTTAATGAGTATTTTCGAAAAATTGAGAAATACGGATCAATTTTGGCGACAACCGTCCAATAATGTAAAATGCATGACTTTGCATTACGGTCCAGCGACGTGGTTTTTGACTTTAAGTCCTAGTGAATGGAAATGGTCCAATTTGGGTGAATATTTACGAGATATGAATCCCGATAAAGAGAAGTTAGGCATCAGCGAACTAGTCGCATACGATCTTGTAAGATCTTCTAGATTCATGTGCATAAAATTCAAAGCCATGATTGATTTTATTTGTTCGTCCGATAATCCAATAGGAAAAGTTATTCATTACTTCTGGCGACTGGAATATCAAAGTAGAGGTATTCAGCACATGCATTGTATGATTTGGATAAAAGATGCTCCAGTATTAGGAAAATCGCCGGATGAAGAAGTTGCTACGTTTATTCGAAAATACGTAACGTGTGAAATTCCAGATGAAAATGTTTCGCCAACGTTGTACGATACGGTAATAAGTGATCAAAATCATAAACATAACTCGTATTGCATGCGTACGAAAAAAACGGCAACTAATATATACAGAAAGTGTCGGTTCGATTTTCCTCGGCCAGTTACTGAGAATTTTGTTTTAAGAGACGTTATCACTTCGATAGTCGGTAGAAAAAATTTACGCAGTAAGAGCAGATTGTACGATCTTCCTCGCAAGGAGTCGGAAAGGTTTATAAATGATTATAATCCGGCTATCAAATTAGCCTGGGAGGTAAATATGGACATACAATTTATTAGAGAAAAATCAGAGTTTTTAAACTCATATTTAACAAAATACACGACAAAGTCGGAAAAATGCAATACAGACTTTGAAGTGATAGATTCGAATAAGTCCTTGGCATTGAAACTGTGGAATTTTGCAATGCGTTCATTAAATAACAGAGAATGCGGTGCTTTAGAAGCTGCGGATACACTATTAGGGAATCCTTTGTACGGTACGGATAATGATACCATGGTCAAATGGATCGATGTTAATGAGGTGAGAAATAGAAAAGTTAAAACATTTAATGAAATTAAAGCTCTCGATGAAAATTCTACGAATATTTACTGTTCGTCACTCATCGATGATTACTATCCAAATAGACCTCAGGAATTAGAATCATTGAATTTGTACGATTTTGCCAGATTCTGAGAAATTACGAAACAGATGCCAAATAATGACGAAGTCAAGTGTTACAAACTGGCATCGGGTTTATTTTTAAAAAAACGAAAAAAGGGTTATTTAATTAACCATTATCGATTTAATATAAAAACTAAGCCCGAAAACTACTTTTACTCGCTGCTTCTTCTATTCAAACCATGGAGAGATTTGAGTGAACTCAAAGGTACATTCAAGACTTACACGGATGCCTTTAAGAATTCAGAGTCTGTTTTAACGAAGGCAATGAAATATCACGAAAGGCTCGAAGAAATACAGAAAGCTTTTGAGAACGTTGCTGAATTAATCGAGAAGCGCGAAAATGATCTGAAAATAGCAGACAACGATGACGATGAACTGGATTGTAATCCGATAGAAGCTGACGACGCGATAAAAGATCTGGAAGATTTTGGTAAGATTGACGACCCGATTGATTTATCGCAAATGATGTCGCAATTGAACGAAGACCAGAAAAGAGTCTTTGATGGAGTATGCCAAGTTTTACAAGATAAGAATCAGATTCTGCGACTGTACGTAAGTGGCGAGGGTGGTACAGGGAAAAGTTTTCTAATTGAAACGATTAAACATTGGATCAGAATAAATTTGGAAAAAACGACAGCCATATCTGCTCCCACGGGTATCGCAGCATTCAATATTGATGGCTTGACAATCCATAGAATGTTTTAACTACTCGTTAGTCATGAATCTACACCAAAATATACGCAATTGTCAGACATGGTCTTGAAAACTTTGAGAGACAAATTAAAGAATGTCGAATTATTTATAATCGATGAAGTATCCATGATTTCAAATGTGACACTTATGTTTATCAATCTATGATTATGTGAAATCTTTGATACGACAGATACAGATGATGGTTTCTTTGGCAGAAAACACATTCTCCTGTTTGGGGACTTGTTGCAGCTTCCTCCTGTAAAAAGACAATTTTCATTTGTTAAAATGTCTCGATCAGAGATTCAGAAGTATTTAGGTACCATGGGTGGATGTGATTTGTGGAGATTGTTCGAGTACGACGAACTTTTAATTAATATGCGACAAAGATGCGACAATACATATCGTGATATACTTTCTAGAATACGAATAGGTTTAGTAACGGATTCTGACATCAATGTTCTTCAGTCTAGAAAAATCAATTTTAAAGAAAGTAGTTGCGACGAAAGATTGAATGAACTTTGCAATTATATATCAATTACCGATTGATACAATTTGTTTATTGCCCACGTGTTATTTGTGCAAGGTTTTGAACACAGCAATGCTCGATAAAATCGACAGCGATGAAATTCTACTGATAGCAAAAGATGATGTCGACTGTGCTCCAGCAATGAAAAAAAAGGTGCATAAAATTTTAGAAGACAAAGATGATAAAGTGTCTGAAATAGCTGGCATTGAAAGAGTAATAGCGATTAAAATTGGCGCTAAAGTGATGATTCGACGAAACATTGACGTAACTTTGGGACTTGTCAATGGAACGATAGGCAATGTAGTTGCAGTTAATCGCTCTGCTGACGGCAATCGTATTGATTCCATCAAAATAGTTATTTCGGATAACAAAGAAATCGCAATAACGAAAGTAGATATTAAATTTGAAGTATTCCACAAATTAGTGGTACATCGAAAACAATTTCCATTGTCTCTCAGTTATGGAATAACTATACACAAAAGTCAAGGAATTACATGTAACAATGCAATGATGGATTTAGGAACGGCTGTATTCAGTGATGGTCAAGCCTATGTAGGTTTGTCACGAGTAAGTAAATTGGAAGGCCTACATTTGATAAATTTCAATCCAGCATCAGTTAAAGCAAACTCAAAAGCCATTGTAGAATATAATCGACTGAGATCTATATTCAAATCTGAACTGCCACAAATCATTCCGTCCGAGAAAAAGGTTGTGAAAATGTACGATCGTCGATGGGCTATCCTTAATATCATTGATGATGTGCAGAATTATGATTGTGAGGAACCAGAAAGTATAGTTACGTGGAAAATATACGGCCTTTGCAATTGCAACTCGAATTAAAGCACGTAACATGTTGCTCGAATGTCAAATGTAATTACAATGTAACTAAGCTGGAAAGCAGTAGTTTGTTAATATTACCTATACATTCGACATTAAAAAGAAAAAAAGGTGTCACTCTACAAAGTTTAATTAATGTAGAATTTTCTAAATGGGAAACAATAAACGGCAGTTGTAACGAATGTAAGGGTACCGTGTTGAAAAAGAAAACCGTAATCGAATCAACTTTATCCATCGTAGTAATACAGCTCAATTTATATACTTTTGTAAACGGTGCTTCTAAAAAAATTATCAACAATCGGATTACCGCCGTGCCGACGAGTAATATCACAATTAATAAAAAAAAGTACAAGGTAATAAGCGCTATATTTCACGAAGGTGAAGAAATGAATCGTGGTCACTACACGTGTATGTTGAGAGCTGACACAAAATCGGAATGGTATTACTCTAATGATATGGAAGTGTTCAAGAAAAAATGGCCCAAAGGAGCACAAGGGGCATACATATTGTTCTTAGAACAGATTAAATAATGGCGCTGTATAAAGGCTACCGTAAGCGCCGAAATAAAACATCGGTTGCTCTGGCGCTGTATAAAGGCTGCCGTAAACGCTACATTAAAACATCAACTGTTCTAGCGCTGTATAAAAGTTGCCGTAAGCGCCAAAATAAAATATCGGCTGCTCTGGCGCTTTATAAAAGCTGCTGTAAGCGCTGCATTAAAACGAGTGCAATAAGTTTCTTATTTGACCTAGGCTTCATGACATTTCAAAAAGTATCATCAAAAAAAAAATTATCAGACAAAAATATGTATGTCGTGTTAAAATCGGAGAGACGAAGAAAAAATATGGTTGCGTTCTCACGAGAATGGACGATGGAGGGGCCCATTCTTTATTTTCAATATTCATACAAAAATATAAATTCATTCTGTTGCAATTGAAATAAATGTGCAATGTATCGTTAAAAGTTATTACAATTATACAAACATTTACATATATGATTAAATAAAATATATATGTATACTATAATATAATTATATATTTTATATATGTACATATATATACCATATATTTCAATTATTTTGAACTGTATTGCATAAATTGTTACTTATACAAAGTTATGTGATAAGAATCGAAAATACATATATTTGTGATACTTGAATTACTAGAAAGCTGCTCTATATATCTGTACTTTAAAAAGTAACTGATATTTTTAAAAAATCATAAAAATAAAAAGGTCAGGCCATGTTCAAAAGAAGGTACTCAAAAATTTAAACCTTTCAAAATTTAAACGATCTAATAATAAATTATCACGAAAAGTAACTGATATGTTATTTAAGGTGCCAGTTCAAAGTGAACATACGTAAAGTGTATATTATCTAAATTTAGTAATAATATATTACCATGAAAAGTAACTGATATTTTATTCAAGGTGCAAGTTTACATTGAACATACATACATATAAGTGAAACTGATTACAATTTGATTCTAGAAAATAAGTGCGATATGTTATTCTTAGTGCACAAAATATAATAGTCGTTTATAGAGATTTGATTTGAAATTCATACTAGCCCGTACAATGAAAAATAATTGCTCGTAATTCTAGAGTACCAATTTGTTAATGACTCAGAAAAATAACATGGCGGCCTGCTCTCAAAAAACTTTCAATGGATAGAATAAATAATTGAAATAAGAATTGTGAAATTTGTATAAATTAAAAATCTCTAATCTTTCTTTAGTAAAATTTCCCGTTAATGACCATCATTAACCTAGGCAAGGTGGCATATGTGATTGGGATTTAACATTATCAGTAATTTATTGAACAGACAGAGAAAAGTTTTGTTGTATGCATCGGTTCAGTGTTTGAAATAATCATGTACTATCCATATACTGTAAAGCACAATTTCTTCATTTCTATCATAAATAATATCTATTTATTAAAATTTTAGCAGACGTCTTTTAAATAGAAAATAGTGTCTTGCGATCATGAAGAATAGGTTTTGAATAGTGTTTCGGATTTAAATAAAGTTATTATAATTTTCTTTCTTACATACACATGTTATACTTTCGTCTCTCGTACTTGAATCACGCAGATGTAGCGTGTTGGAAGCGTGCTCGTCAAGACACATAGAGAATAAAGCAAACAATACAAGGTGACTTATATCTGTTTGCTTCGTTTCCTATACGCTACATCATCTCAGTATTCAGTATAAACACGAACGTCGTACCATTAAGACGTGCTCCGAAATCGAATATAAAATTTCTGGGTTCTTTGATTTCTGTATATTTTGTTACTTAAATAAAGCTTGGTAATCAAGTGAATTCTAACTATAATTAAATCCTGAGTTTAACTAATAATACTAATCAAACAAAAACAAAGTGGTCCTTCGAGCCGGATATACGCTAATCGAAGAAGACGCAGTTGAAACAATATCTCGTCTTACTCACAACGTTATACCCTGATCAACATGGCAAACTTCGAGGAACTCAAGGTCAGTTAAACAAACAACTCTAGTGTAAGAAGTGTCTTTATACACGATAATCAAAATAAAACACGTTCGCAGTAATTCAAGGAGTTCACGTGTTATGCGGAACAGCATTTCAGAGAAATGAAGACTTCGCATTAAAGTTTATTACAGTGTACGATTCGAGCCACACTCGGTCAGTAAATCATTAGCGCAACGCGCTCCGGAAAGGAGAATTTGTACAAGTTAAAGTGCGAGTGGAAAACGCGAGAAACAAAGAGTGGTAGTTGCACAATGCAATTGTCTCTCTCTCGCGTCTGACGAGTGGACTATTGGGAGGCACGGATCGTGATATACACGTATTAATTTAAATTAAATGAAGCAGTTAAAAGTGAAAACTGTGTAAAAACTAAACGATAAACCGGCAAAGTCACATATTTGTGCAACATAAAAACTTCGAACTTTCGCATTCCTTTGTCAAACGGTACGACGCGTTATACCCTGATCAACATGGCAAACTTCGAGGAACTCAAGGTCAGCCAATTGTCATTGTTTGGATTGATTTCGAGAGCTACAGACAACTTCAGGAAAATCGGCAAAAACGAAAGGACGGCAGCCAAAGCACGAAGCCGTTTGGACAATCTACGAGGCTATTGGGAGCAATTTCAAAGGCATCATACGAAAATACTCTGTCTCAGCGAAGAAAGTATACGCAGAACAGATGAGTATTACAAGGACAATGTTTACGAAAACACACTGTGCGCCTTTGATTTAGCATCTGACACTTTCGCGGAATTTATAGATAACATTGAATCGAAAAATCAATATCAGCTTTCGCGAGTTAATCAATCTAATCCTTCCATCGAAAGTGAAGCTTTCTCCCGTATTAAACTCGAACGCATTCCCGTCCCTCAATTTAGTGGCGATTATTTGGACTGGGCGCCCTTTCGAGACACTTTTTTATCGTTAATACACACGAATACATCATTGTCTAAAGTAGAGAACTTCATCATCTAAAAAATAAGTTAAACGGCGAAGCCGCTAATGTCTTGAAAAATATAACAATTACGGATGCTAATTATGAAACCGCGTGGAAGCTAGTTACCAACCGTTACGAACACACTCGTGTCATTGTAAATGCATATTTGCAAAAACTAGTTAATTTCCCAAAGTTGACGCAAACCTCCGCGATTGATTTGAAAAATCTACGTGATGATGCGGATAACATTCGTGCGGCGTTAATTAATCTTAAGCGCCCAGTCAATGCATGGGAAGATCTTTTTAATTTTATAATCATATCTAAATTCGATCGCCACACTTTGCGCGAATGGGTAACAAAAATCAGCGACGAGAAAAATATGCCTGCTTATGAAGAAATTAAGAAGTTCTTATCTGCTCGCATCCGAGCGGCTGAAGCGATAAGTACGACTTATACAAATGCGAAATCAAAGCCGGAAAAATTGATAAAAAATGAAAAAGGTGCAAAATCACAATCAGTAGTAAAATCACATCAGATCACTGCTACTAAATTCAAATGTCCGGCGTGCGAAAACTCTCATGCTTTATATCAATGTCAAAAGTTTATTAATTTAAGTGTCGATGATAGACGATCCTTTTTGAATAATAAAAAACTTTGTTTTAATTGTCTAGCTCCGGGACACTCGTTACAACAGTGCTATTCATAACAAACTTGCAGCGTTTGCCAAAAGAAACATCATACGATGGTACATAATGATGCTAGTACTAAAGCCTTTTCAAACAAACAAGAATGTTCTAATAAATCAATAGATCAAAATACATCAACTAGCACTGTTGTGACGACTGTCGCCAAAATCCTAACAAATAATCATGTTACAAATTTACATTTTAATCAAACTATATTACCCACCGTGATGGTGGACCTACATGCGAATGGACGTACACTGCGGGTAAGAGCGCTACTCGACCAAGGCTCGCAAGTGTCCTGTATCACTGAGACTATTGTGCAATTGTTAAAATTGAAAAGACATCCTATCTCCGTTGAACTAACGGGAATCGGCAGTAACTGTACTGATAAAATAAACTCTGCCGTGATGTGTAATATATCACCTTATCAAAATAATACACGGTTAATTCCCATTACGGCAGACGTTCTCACAAAAATCACTAATTATCAATCAGAACCTATTCGCTTTGATCCTGAATGGACACATCTCAAAGGGCTCGATTTAGCCGATCCTGAAATGCACAAACATCATAATATTGATCTTCTTTTAGGCGCTGATATTTTTGGCGATATAATTCTCCAAGGGGTACGCACAGGTATCACAGGTACTCCTACAGCCCAATTAACATTATTGGGTTGGATTATATCAGGTGCGATATCTAGTTCGTCTGAAAAAGGTCGATCTAACAATCTCTCCTATTGCATTAATCACGTCAATCTACTTAATTCGTTAAACGAATCTATCAAAAAATTTTGGGCGGTGGAAGAAGTACCATCCGCCACTCGTCTTTCTCCAGACGAATCTATCTGTGAAAAACATTTTCAAACGACACATAAACGGTTTGAAAGCGGACAGTATGAAATTAAATTACCGTTCAAGCTGTCTCCTCCACTTCCTATTGGAGAGACCAAGTCAATCGCTACAAAAATCTTTCTGAAAAATGAATCTCGACTAAAAAAACAACCCAAGCTATACTCCGAATATCAAGATTTTTTAGCTGAATATGAATCACTCAATCACATGTCTCTCGATAACGATGAATCTGACGATAAACAAAGGGTGTATATTCCTCACTTGCCCGTCGTTCGAGAATCAAGTCAAACTACTAAATTGCGTGTTGTTTTTAATGCATCATGTCGTTCGTCTAATGGTTCCACACTAAATGATTATTTACATGTCGGACAAAAATTACAGTCTGATCTCTTTGCGCTTATTTTACAGTGGCGTTTACACCGGTATGTGTATTCAGCTGATATCTCAAAGATGTTCAGACAAATTAGAGTTTCTGATAACGATTGCAATTATCAACAAATAATTTGGCGAAAACATCCCGATGAAGAACTTAAAACATATCGACTCAAAACCGTTACTTACGGAACAGCATGCGCTCCCTTTATTGCCAATCGTATACTTAAACAAATCGCTGTAGATGAAGGAAAGCATTATCCGCTTGCTGCTCCAATTTTAGAGAATAATTTTTTTGTAGATGATGCAATGTTTGGAAGTAACAATAAAAATTTACTCAGACAGACTCGCGATCAACTTATTCGTTTGCTAAAATCGGGAAATATGGAATTAAGAAAATGGGCGAGCAATTCAAAAGACTTATTACATGACATACCGGAAGAAAATCATGGTTTAGCTATTAGTAAAGACTTAAAACAGGACGAATCACTGAAAGTCTTGGGGATTGCTTGGAATCCCGCCTCAGATACTTTGTATTTTAAAGTATCACCTGAAACCTTCAAAACATATAATAAACGTATCTTTCTTTCAGTTCTTGCTAAAATCTATGACCCGCTAGGTTAGCTTGCCCCCGTGACGATAGTGGGCAAAGTAATCATACAATCTTTATGGAAATTAAAAGTAGGATGGGACGATGAACTACCTAGAGATACAGTTAATGCCTTTCTCGCCTTTTATTCAAAGCTAAAAGATCTAAATAACATTACGATTCCTCGTTGGCAAGGAATCCCGTCGGAATCTCCAACCATACAACTGCATGGATTCTCCGACGCTTCGTCTATCGCTTATGCAGCTGTCATCTATATCAAGGTTATATCAAAAGATGAAAACAAGATCTCTCTTCTCTATGCTAAAACTAAGGTTGCTCCGCTGACTCCTCTTAGCATTCCACGTATGGAATTGTGTGCAGCAGTTCTTCTTTGTAAAGCTATGAATTACGTTAAAGCCTTCTTAAAATTAGATAAAGTTGAAATATTTTGTTGGACAGACGCCTCTGTAATATTACACTGGCTCAATGATCACCCGAGCAGATGGAAGCTCTTTGTAGCGAACCGAGTATCGTATATACAAATCAATCTTTCGGAAGCAAAGTGGCAACATGTACCAGGCGAAGAAAATCCCACAGATTGCGCATCACGCGGTATTACTGTAGAGAAATTAAAATTACATAATCTTTGGTGGCAGGGCCCAATGTGGTTACAACACGATGAAAATCAATGGCCTGAGCAGACTCAAGTGCCTCATTTGTTCAATAATTCAGAGAGTGAGGAAAAAGCTAGAGTGTCGTTACCCGTTTCAAACGTCAGAGAAACGTGCTCGTGGGGGCTTATCGATACTTTATCCTCCTGGACTAAACTTTTGAGAGTCACTGCCTACTGTATTCGTTTTGTACGGCGTTGTAGGAAGTTGATTAAAACAGAACTACTAGATTTGGCCTTAACTGGAGAGGAGATCTTATTAGCAAAAGAATTTGTAATTAAAGTCGAACAACAACGATGTTTTTCTCAAGAAATTCATCTTTTACAAGATCACAAATTTGTAGGCAATTGGAGTCCTTTGAGGCGTTTAAATCCATTTCTAGATAAGAAGGGCATTCTTAGAATTGGAGGACGACTAAGAAATGCAGATTTATCCGCGTCTTGTCAATTCCCGGCGATTTTGTCAAGAGGTAGAATAGCATATCTCCTCATCTCTCACACACACACATACACGTTGCACGGTGGTACTCAGCTGACCTTGCGAATCCTACGACAAGAGTACTGGATTTTAAGCGCACGCTCTTTAGTCAAATCATTCATTTATAAATGTATAACATGCGTAAGACAGCGAGCTCGGGTTTCGTCTCAGCTTATGGGGGATTTACCCGAATCCCGCGTCAAGCCGAGTCGCCCTTTTTCACACGTAGGTGTGGACTATGCAGGTCCGTATCTAGTGAGACTAGCTCCAGGCCGCGGTTGCAAATCACAGAAATGTTACTTAACCATTTTCGTTTGCTTCGCTACACGCGCAGTACACCTGGAGCTTGTCTCGGACTATACCTCAGAAAGCTTTCTCGCAGCATTTGATAGATTTGTGTCCCGCCGAGGATTACCCTCATGCGTGTACTCAGATAATGGTACTAATTTTAAAGGTGCCGAAAATTAACTTAAATCGCAGCTTTGTCAAGTGACTTCGGATATCAATTTTAAGAATCTTTTCGCATCTGACGAGATCACTTGGAAGTTTATTTCTCCTGGAGCTCCTCATTTTGAAGGACTCTGGGAAGCGGGAGTAAAAAGCGTAAAATTTCACTTGAAAAGAATCATTGGAGAATTCAAGCCTACTTACGAAGAGTTCAATACACTCCTATGTAAAGTAGAAAGCTGCTTGAATTCACGTCCTATACACCCGCTAAGTGATGATCCGGAGTCATTTGACACGTTAACACCAAGACATTTTTTGACTGGGTCTCTGTTGAAGGCAGTACCTACGCCGTCTTTGTTGAATTTATCAGAAAACCGATTGTCGCGCTGGCAGACCGTACAAGCTATCACAGAGAGGTTCTGGAAAGTCGGGTCATCCAATTATCTTAATTTTCTACAGACGCGCTCAAAATGGCCAAAACATAGGTCTAATTTGAAAATTGATGACTTAGTGCTAATCAAAAATCCAAATTTTCCTCCAACTAAGTGGGAACTCGGAAGGGTAGTAAAGGTTTACCCGGGGACAGATAATCTAGTGCGAGTGGTCGACGTAAAGACTGTAAACGCGATTTATACTCGCCCTATCTCCAAACTCTGTCTACTACCGGTCGCTGAAAATAATACTTTTTCTGTCGAGTCGCTGGAGTAAATTGTCAAATATCGACCAGACCTTACACACGCCTAACGAATTATTAAAGTTTCGCTTAACTTTACATTAATTCTAAGTATTCTATAAATGGTTCCAAATATGTGAAAGTGCTCTCACACGGCGGGTGGTGTGAGTATTTAAAAAAAAAAAAAAGAACCATGTAAGTCATTACAACTATCATCTCACATGATAAGAAGAGAGTACCTTAACAGATCAGATTTGATTTCGATCCACCGATCGAGGCGGGTGGTAATGTTTCGGATTTAAGTAAAGTTATTATAATTTTCTTTCTTACATACACATGTTATATTTTTGTCTCTCGTACTTGAATCACGCGGATGTAGCGTGGTGGAAGCGTGCTCGTCAAGACACATAGAGAATAAAGCAAACAATACAAGGTGACTTATATCTGTTTGCATCGTTTTCTATACGCTACATCATCTCAGTATTCAGTATAAACACGAACGTCGTACCGTTAAGACGTGCTCCGAAATCGAATATAAAATTTCTGGGTTCTTTGATTTCTGTATATTTTGTTACTTTAATAAAGCTTGGTAATCAAGTGAATTCTAACTATAATTAAATCCTGAGTTTAACTAATAATACTAATCAAACAAAAACAAATAGCAAGGTTTCATTCGACTTACAATTTTCTTCAGAAACACAGAAGAAAAAGATATTTGTATATAGTTTTGTATATTCACTTCGTTGTGTGTAGAGCTTTTAAAAATACGTTGAATCCTTATTCTAATCTAATCTTCTTCTAATGTAATACTTTTCGTACTTCAAATGTTGTAGTAATTATTCTGTAAGAGCTTCGACATTATTTCTAAATGGACATCGAGAAACATCATAGTTTTTTGAGAGCAGGCCGCCATGTTATTTTTCTGAGTCATTAACAAATTGGTACTCTGGAATTACGAGCAATTATTTTTCATTGTACGGGCTAGTATGAATTTCAAATCAAATCTCTATAAACGACTATTATATTTTGTGCACTAAGAATAACATATCGCACTTATTTTCTAGAATCAAATTGTAATCAGTTTCACTTATATGTATGTATGTTCAATGTGAACTTGCACCTTGAATAAAATATCAGTTACTTTTCATGGTAATATATTATTACTAAATTTAGATAATATACACTTTACGTATGTTCACTTTGAACTAGCACCTTGAATAACATATCAGTTACTTTTCGTGATAATTTATTATTAGATCGTTTAAATTTTGAAAAGTTTAAATTTTTGAGTACCTTCTTTTGAACATGGCCTGACCTTTTCATTTTTATGATTTTTTTAGGATATATATAATCCTGATGACGTCAGCGGACGCGGACAGAGAAGAAGAAGAAGAAGAAGAAGAAGACGACGTTACTTCATTTTTCATGAAAAACGTCACTTTTTGACCGCTTGTATCTCCAGAACGGCTTGACCGATTTTATTTTTACTTGGCTTAAATTATTCGTGGCAATGCCGCCTTTCAGGTTATATTACGTGCAATTCAAAATTTTTTATATTTTAGTAGTTCTACACACCCAAAAAATGGACTTTGATGGTGCAGGATAAGGAGACTTAGGATAGTCAACTCTAAACAGTTCTGGCTGTCCTTTCAGGAATTTTGCTCAGAAGTCATGGGTATTAAAGAGGCTGAGGAAAGACGAGTAGAAAATCTTCATTTAGCATCACCTTCATCGTCATCCTCTGAATAATTAATAATAATCAATGAGCGATACCCCATTCTAATCTGGATAGAGGGCACTGGCGGGGAGCTAGTGCCTTCATTGCACGTCTAGATTACGGTGGGCGGGGTTGGATGGCATAGCACTGTGGCACGCCGTCCATCCTCCCTTTATTACAGTTTTGTTAATTGGACTTTTGCCAGTCTGATTATTTAGTTGGTTAAATTCAAAGCATTGGTGCGTTATTACGTACAGACGCGAGACGACCCTCTGGAAGTTATGCGAAAGCGGTTCCCGGAGGGTCGTTGTAATGCGGTTAGGACTGCCACCGTCAGGTTTAGTGGGTCGGGTCAGGACCTTCCGTCCTCACCCATCCCCACATAACAAAGCCTCTCCCCCGAGGCGGCGTATGTGTAGAGCACATTCCTGACGAAAAAAAAAAAAAAAAAAAAGGATAAGGAGACTTGTATTGTCTTTTAAGGTCTTTTAGGGTTTAAACATGGCCGGAGACACTACCGCGTCTCCTAATATATTATATATATATATATATATATATATATATATAGATAGATAGATAGATATTTTTACACTCTAATATATATGTGTATATACATATACATATATATATATACAGGGTGTCCTGCAACGTAATGTCCACAGTGAAACTTTATATTCTTGGGATCATTCTAAGTCAAAAAGTACACGTATGCCCTAAAGTCGATTACAGAGAAAAGATGAAATTGCATATAATACGATAAATATTATTTATTGAAGATAATAATTTTATTTATTGAACAATAATATTATAGAATTATTTTATAAACTGTGCGATAATATAGATCATAAAGGTGTTTTTCTCGAACTTGTGCGGTAAAATAAGGCATACATTGAATCGTTGAGAAATTCATCTTCAGCACGCTAAACAGCAATCAAAATTTGAATTTTCGTGACTGGCATTACAAAAAATAATTACATACGTTGTCATAGTAAAAAATAAATAATAAATAAATGTGTAAATAATAATTAAAAAATAATTTTTAATTATTATTGCAAACATTAATTTTTATTATTTATACATTTATTTATTATTCATTTTTTTACTATGATAACACATGTAATTTTTTTTATAATACCAGTAACGAAAGTTCCAATTTCGATTGCTGTTTAGCGTGCGGAAGATGAATTTCTCAACGATTCAATGTATGCCTTATTTTATCGCACAAGTGCGAGAAAAACACCTTTATGATCTATATTATCGCACAGTTTATAAAGTAATTCTATAATATTATTGTTCAATAAATAATATTTATCTTATTATAAGCAATTTCGTCTTTTCGCTGTAATCGACTTTAGGGCATACGTGTACTTTTTGACTTATTGTTAGAATGATCCCAAGAAAATAAAATTTCACTGTGGACATTACGTTGCAGTACACCCTGTATATATATAAAAAGAGAGACCGATCTGTAATAATTATAATTGATTATAAAGTACATAATTCTTTGTAATAAATAAATGATTTATATGAAAGTATTTTCGAAATTGAGCAGATAATAATATTATCATTATCGGAATAGAGCAGTAGTTAGATAAGATTGTACTGAAAGAGATAGATTTTATTTTTGATTATATAGATATTGTGAGTATTTATATGTATATATAAAATTTATATATTTATTTATATTTGTCTACTATATGCGCACAATAAACATTTATAATTTCTATAAAAGCAGGCTATCTCAAGTAGACATAAAACGGATAAAAATAATCTTGTAAGTTCCTATAAAATTTGTTTATAACGCATCGCGATACTTGTATAAAAACGGATTCTATATGTCCATGAAAAATTATTCACTTTTACGAAAACATCTTGTATATATGCAATATCTATATAATCAAATAAAATTATTCCTTTCAATATCTTATCTAACTACTGCTCTGTTCCGATTATAATAGTATGATAAAATATTTTCATAAAAATAATTTTTATTTATTACAAATTATCTACTAAAACTTTATAATCAATTATAATCATACAAAATTTTTATTTTTACGTGTGCATGTTGAGAGAGAAGAGACAGAGAGACAGAGAGGAATACAAAGAGACAGAGAAACAGAGACAGATAGATAGATAGATAGATAGATCGATAGGGAGATCGATAGATAGTTGAATAGACAAATACCTAAATAGATAGATTGATAGATAGATATATATATATATATATACATATCTATCTATCAATCTATCTATTTAGGTATTTGTCTATTCAACTATCTATCGATTTCCCTATCGATCTATATATATATATATATATATATATATATATATACGTTGTGACGTGACATTTTTTTTACTGTCCGTCACAAGGGCCGAAGGCCCGGCCGGGAAGGCGGAAAATTCGGGAACCTTTGCTCTCTCGCCAATCTTTGAGAGAGAGAGAGAGCACCCGAAAAGTAGTTTTGCGTTTTCTTCCGCGTAGGAGGATGCGCCCCGCGCATCCGTTCCGCGAATTATTTTATTTATAATCTTTGTTTAAGCGATTTTTGCGTTTTTGGCGAGCAATTTTGCATAGGGTACGTGTCTCAACCGGAGAAACAGAAAGAGAGAAAGAGTGAGAGGACGGAGAGGACAAAGAGGACGATTTAGGACCGAGCAGAGGCCACCAAGTCCGGATCGTGCCCGGTAAATATTATTCTCACATAGATTTTCTGGATTGCTCCTCCCGTTAAGAATCTGGATACCGCCGTGAAATGTTCCTTTTTTCACAGAGATTCCGACCAGAGACGGAGATGGCCACTCTCTCGCAAGAAGCGAGAGAGCCCCGGAAACTAGAGGCACGAGAGACACACTGCCTCAAGCCTCAGCCTATTCGAATGTACGAAAGTTCACCATCGATCAAACAATCGATCTGGCGGATTTTTGGAGGAACCGCACAGAGGCGCGCTCATAGGAGTCTCCCCGACGAAAATAAAGAGAAATAACGGAACCCGAAGCGGAAGCACAGAGGAACGGCGAGAGAAAATTTGCATGAAGCAAATTCGCAGGGCCCCGCGGGGCACCCGGCGGCCCTGCCAGGATAAGGAGCGCCACGGGTTGAAAATGCCCAATTCATTATCGGCGTGATCCCGGCAGGCCTCTTGCTCGTCACTGTCTGGGGGAGCGTTTTCGAGAGCAGAGGTTCCTGCGTGTGGATGCCGAAGCATCGAAGGACCTACCGATACCGGTGAGACGAACGGCCCTATACTCTTGTAAAGCCGCTAAATTTTTTTTTGTGAGTACCGTATTCGGGAAAGACGCGTGTCGCGGCCGCGGCCGGTTATTAGATTCACCGGTGTCATTTCGCGATATTTCGAGAGGTTTAATTTAGAGTTTTATTCCGCTTGGAATTTATCCCGGCGCCCGGCCGACCGTGTGCTCTCTCCCGCGCGTATATTAAGAGAGGTTCTCTCTCCCGCGGATACGCCAACAGTCACCGCGATTTCGTTACATTAATGTAGAACAAAAGTATCGTTTCGTGATTATTGTGTCGTTCTCGTCTGTTAGAGTTTCTATATCTGAGAATGGAAAATTGTCTAGAGTCACGCATCAGAAATAGCGTATTCTTTCTCGCGCATATCATTATCCATGCAGTCTTCTGATTCTTTGTAATATAGTGCGAGGGTCGACCGGCGTGATCGATCTCAAAGGAAGTCGCGCGGGACCTACTCGAGTTTTCGAAAATTTTGTATTGCCTACAACCCTCAGAATTAATTACGCCGCACGGACCTTATTAAGTCTCGTGCGTTAATAATTATTCGACACGTAGGCGTGCGAATTTACTTCCGGGTCCCGCGTGTCGTCCGATATCACCGCGTCGGGTCGTCTCAAAAGCGCGGAATAATAACAACGCGCTGCGTCTCGGCCGTAAATACGCCGTATTGTATTGTCCGAATCAAATTTCGGCCTCGTTTATTTGTATTTCGGCGTCACTAAAACGGAGATCCCTCCGTAGTATATCGAAAGAATATTGATTTTTCTTTCTTGACCTAACCGTTTACTCAAGCTTTATACAATTATTTTTCTGTCTATCTTTGTTTATCATTGTGCAAATATATTTAATGCTTGTTACATTTGAGCGATTTTAAATAGCCTCTCTCGAATTCCGTTCTCTCTCCCGTCCGAACTCCCCCCTCTACCCCCTGACGATCTGAGCGAGTCGATTATCGCCGTTGCGGAAATTTTCGGGATGATTACTGATTATAAAGGTCATCTGTCGATTTGTAAATTTTCAGAGTGGCGCGAATCTCGCGCCTGGCGCCCAATTAAACATATTTTTTGTGTTTACGCGAATTTCCCGCTTTCCGCGCCGAAGGTGTGCCGTCTGCCACTTACATCGGCCCTATTTCCCGGATCCTTATCAATCCGACGGACTAATATAAAAACAACGGTTACAACGTATGTTACGCATATGTACGTGTATAGCACCGCGCAACGTGAGTGAGGCGTCGCGCAGTAGATCATATCAACGTATAATACGCGCGGATTACTGTGGTACATACATACTACTGATACCGCGCGAATACGAAAGATCTGACGCGCATTTTTACGTACATAATAAATCGTAATATTTGATAAAAATATATATATATGTATGTGTATATATATATATATATATGTGTGTGTAAAAAAAAATATATATATATATACATATATATATATATTTTTTTTTATTAAATATTCCGATTTATTATGTACGTAAAAATGCGCCCTCGACTCCCCTTAGTATTCGCGCCGGTACATTAGTATTTTGCCCCAAAGTAATTTTCCCCGCCCTTTTTATACTTGTATGATTACTGCCCCAAACGTCTCATCACGTCGCGTTTGGGGATACACGTTTATACGCGTAAAAAAGAAAAACAGCGTTACAGGTTCGTGTCAATCTACATATAATTTTTAATAATAGTTAGTTTTTTT